>NC_092096.1:14813014-14823014 GCF_045679555.1 Salvelinus alpinus
TGATCCGGTGTGTAAAACTGATCTAGTTGTAGAATGACCAGGTGTGTAAAACTGATCTAGCTGTAGAATGATCAGGTGTGTAAAACTGATCTAGGTGTAAAATGACCAGGTGTGTAAAACTGATCTAGCTGTAGAATGATCAGGTGTGTAAAACTGATCTAGGTATAGAATGATCAGGTGTGTAAAACTGATCTAGCTGTAGAATGATCAGGTGTGTAAAACTGATCTAGGTATAGAATGATCAGGTGTGTAAAACTGATCTAGGTATAGAATGATCCGGTGTGTAAAACTGATCTAGGTATAGAATGATCAGGTGTGTAAAACTGATCTAGCTGTAGAATGATCAGGTGTGTAAAACTGATCTAGGTATAGAATGATCCGGTGTGTAAAACTGATCTAGTTGTAGAATGACCAGGTGTGTAAAACTGATCTAGCTGTAGAATGATCAGGTGTGTAAAACTGATCTAGGTGTAAAATGATCAGGTGTGTAAAACTGATCTAGTTGTAGAATGATCAGGTGTGTAAAACTGATCTAGGTGTAAAATGATCAGGTGTGTAAAACTGATCTAGCTGTAGAATGATCAGGTGTGTAAAACTGATCTAGCTGTAGAATGATCAGGTGTGTAAAACTGATATAGGTATATAATGACCAGGTGTGTAAAACCATCCCTACTCACCTGATGGTGTACCAGGTGCAGCGGTAGTACTGTCTTCTGGGAGACGTCTGCTCTCGTCTGTCTCCTCAGACACTCCAGATGGAAGGACGACCGCCGACCTGAATCAAGGGGAGGGAAGGACTGAGAGACTGCATGTACATAGAATATCAATTAACCAGAAATATTAACCAATTAATAATTAACCAGAGGGCTTCACCAATTAACAACCAACCAGAGCAATTAACCATTTAACAAGTAACCAGACATATTAACCAATTAACAATTAACCAGAGGGATTAACCAAACAACAATCAACCAGAGGGATTCACCAATTAACAATCAACCAGAGGGATTCACCAATTAACAATCAACCAGAACAATTAACCATTTTACAAGTAACCAGACATATTAACCAATTAACAATTAACCAGAGGGATTAACCAATTACCAATTAACCAGAACAATTAACCAATTAACAATTAACCAGAGGGATTAACCAATTACCAATTAACCAGAACAATTAACCAATTAACAATTAACCAGAACAATTAACCAATTAACAAGTAACCAGCGAGGGAGAGGCTGCATACACATAGAATAACAATTACTAGAATGGACTTCCCCATTTCAAGTCAACAGACTGTGGGAGGGAGGTGTGGGAGGGAGGTGTGGGAGGGGTGTGTGGGAGGGAGGTGTGGGAGGGAGGTGTGGGAGGGGTGTGTGGGAGGGAGGTGTGGGAGGGAGGTGTGGGAGGGAGGTGTGGGAGGGGTGTGTGGGAGGGAGGTGTGGGAGGGAGGTGTGGGAGGGGTGTGTGGGAGGGAGGTGTGGGAGGGAGGTGTGGGAGGGGTGTGTGGGAGGGAGGTGTGGGAGGGGTGTGTGGGAGGGAGGTGTGGGAGGGGGGTGTGGGAGGGGGGTGTGGGGGGGAGGTGTGGGAGGGGGGGTGTGGGAGGGGGTGTGGGAGGGGGGTGTGGGAGGGGTGTGGGGGGGGGGTGTGTGGGAGGGGGGTGTGGGAGGGGTGTGTGGGAGGGGTGTGTGGGAGGGGGGTGTGGGGGGGAGGTGTGGGGGGGAGGTGTGGGAGGGAGGTGTGGGAGGGGTGTGTGGGAGGGAGGTGTGGGAGGGGGGTTGAGTGGGGAGTTAAGTAGAGTAGGGGTAAGGGGTATTCAGTTTGAGTGAAGAGTTGGAGGTTAGTGGGGGTTTAAGGGCTGTCGGTGTTGGTATTGAAATATTACCCAGTGCTTTAGGCAGACAGGTCTAACTCTGGGGATTAGGTATGGGATAGGGGTGTTTGGTTTGGGTGAGGAGTTGGAGGTTAGTGAGGTTGGAGTGAAGTCTAAGGGCTGTTGTAGTAGTGTGGTCTTAGACAGGCAGGTCTTACCCAGAGCTGTGGGACAGAGGAACGCTCGTCTGGGAGAGTGCCAGTGTCTCCTGTCCTCCCCATCCTCTCCTTCCTCCATAGGAGTCAGCTGCTTGCTCTCCTCATCCTGATACACCAGCCTGAAAACACATACAGACGCAAGGTCACACACACACACACACACACACACACACACACACACACACACACACACACACACACACACACACACACACACACACACACACACACACACACACACACACACACACACACACACACACACACACACACAAACACACGTACATGTTAATGTGGGGCATACAGAGTCCATGAAAGGCATATATTTTCATGGTGTAAGAGAGAGAGAGAGAGAGAGAGAGAGAGAGAGAGAGGGGGAGAGGGACAGTGAGAAAACACAGAGAAAAAGACAGAGGGAAATATCGAGAGCGAGAGAAGCAGAGAAGAAGAGAGGGGAGGATAGAAGAGAGAGAGGTGGAGAGAAGCAGAGAAGAAGAGAGGGGAGGATAGAAGAGAGAGAGGTGGAGAGAAGCAGAGAAGAAGAGAGGGGAGGATAGAAGAGAGAGAGGTGGAGAGAAGCAGAGAAGAAGAGAGGGGAGAATAGAAGAGAGAGAGGTGGAGAGAAGCAGAGAAGAAGAGAGGGGAGGATAGAAGAGAGAGAGGTGGAGAGAAGCAGAGAAGAAGAGAGGGGAGGATAGAAGAGAGAGAGGTGGAGAGAAGCAGAGAAGAAGAGAGGGGAGGATAGAAGAGAGAGAGGTGGAGAGAAGCAGAGAAGAAGAGAGGGGAGGATAGAAGAGAGAGAGGTGGAGAGAAGCAGAGAAGAAGAGAGGGGAGGATAGAAGAGAGAGAGGTGGAGAGAAGCAGAGAAGAAGAGAGGGGAGGATAGAAGAGAGAGAGGTGGAGAGAAGCAGTACATGTCTGAGGTGAGAATGTTCTGGTCGCTTCGGTGGTATTCTCTCTCGTCCGCGTAACTCTCATCGTACGTCTCGTCCGTCGACGCCTCCTCTCGCCTGATGAACGGCAGACGGCTGTCAGTGGAGTCCGAGCTGCAGAGGATTAAAATAAAAAAACTCTCACTAACCAGCTCACAAGAAACAACAGAAAGACAGGAGGATTATCCCCAACAGCAGCAGGGAGAGAGGGGAGGAAGCACGGTGGTTAGAAGCAAGATGGCGGCGAGAAGCAGAATGAATAGAGAATCAACACATGGGACAGACAGTGGTCCAGCCGCGCGCTATATTATACTCTACAGAGCTGCTGAATGAAAGCTTTAGGAGGATCCAACCAGGTTGAATCACTAGGCTGTGTTGAGGAGGAAGTAAGCCACTCACATGTCACCCACAGGAGGCTGCTGAGAGGAGGACGGCTCATAATAATATCCGGAACGGAGCAAATGGAATGGCGTCAAACATCTGGAAACCATGGAAACCACGTGTTTGACGTATTTCATACCCTTCCACCTATTCCGCTCCAGGCATTAACATGAGCCATGTCCTCCCCAATTAAGATGCCACCAACTGCCTGTGATGTCACTCCTGTCAGGGTGGATCCAACCAGGGCTACATGAGCTAAACACACTGTAGGGGATGCATATCCACATCCTGTTCTGTACAATATACATCTCTTCCTCCTCTGGTAGAAATATACCAAGATCACACCAGAAGAGTAAAAACAGGTTAAATATTGACTGAAGTCCAGACACTTGTCTGTCCCTAAGTATCTTTAGCTCACTGCAGCAAGGATCCAGCCATGAACTGTATGGACAACAGGGTTGGCAGAACCCTTCCATACTGATGCCTCCTGGGCATTACAACTCCCTCTCTCTCTCTCTCTTCCTGAGAGAGCAACATACCGCATGAGGGAGTCGTAGAAACACACCCTGTGCTCAGCGTCAGTCAGTGTGGAGAGGAAGAGAGAAGGAGAGAGAGACAGACAAAAGAAGTTACCGTTGACTACCAAGCAGAATTAGCGACAGATCCACAGGTGGCCTAGAGAGGTCACTGATAAAAGACAGACTAGAAAATAACCCCAACGTACTCTACAGAACCCAGAGCAACCAGACAGACACCCACCTCTTGGGAGGGAAGCACCATGCAGACCTCGGCAGTAGTATCGGGGTTAGCGGGGGTCCGCTCTGCCCGTCCACAGTACTGATGCTGGGGCTAGGGAAACGGCTGACCCCCCCTGGACCACCAACCCCCACTACCACACCGGGGACCGCCGTGTTGTTGGCATTGTTGATGTTAGCGTTGGAGCCCGAGGAAGAGTAAGAGCTCGGGGTGAAGGTGGTGGAGTCCATCAACTTCTCGTGGGACGGGGACTCGCCCTCGCCGGGGCTGCCCGTCTGGCTGATGTGGAGCGGGCGCTGCGTGGTGAAGGATTGTGGGAAGGTGTTGCGCCCGCTGTCGCGCCCGTCGTTGTAGTAGCTGACGTGGTTGCCGAACAACCCACCCGCTCGCTGTAGGAGGAGCGAGAGAGAGGGGGAGGAGAGAGGAGGCGGAGAGAGAGAGAGAGAGGAGAGAAGGGGAGGAGAGAGAGGAGGCGGAGAGAGAGAGAGGAGGAGAGAAGGGGAGGAGAGAGAGGAGGCGGAGAGAGAGAGAGGAGGGGAGAGGAGGCGGAGAGAGAGAGAGGAAGAGAGAAGGGGAGGAGAGAGAGGAGGCGGAGAGAGAGAGAGGAGAGAGAGAGAAGGAGGAGAGAGAGAGAGGGGGAGGAGAGAGAGGAGGCGGAGAGAGAGAGGAGGAGAGAAGGGGAGGAGAGAGAGGAGGAGAGAAAGAGGGAGGAGAGAGATAGGGAGGAGAGAGAGAGGGAGAAGAGAGAGAAGGAGGAGAGAGCGAGAGGGAGGAGAGAGAGAAGGAGGAGAGAGAGAGAAGGAGGAGAGAGAGAGGAGGAGAGAGAGAAGGAGGAGAGAGAGAAGGAGGAGAGAGAGAGAAGGAGGAGAGAGAGAGGGATGAGTATTGTGTAGCGTTACATCCATCTTAAAGCACACAGTGCTGCTATTCTGCTATTCTACTATTATGACTAAACCTATTCAGTCTATGTCTTATGGACAATGCAAAGCATAGGCCTGGTTTATGACTGGAACAGCAATGTCTCCCTCTATTGGGGCGGGATAGTGTTTAGGTGTCAAAGTGGATGAGAATGCCATTTAGTGGGTACTGAAGTGTAGTGGGTTCTGACGTGTAGTAGATACTGAAGTGTAATAGATACTGAAGTGTAGTAGATACTGAAGTGTAGTGGGTAATTTAGTGTAGTAGATACTGAAGTGTAGTAGATACTGAAGTGTAGTAGATACTGAAGTGTTGAGGGTACTGAAGTGTAGTAGATACTGAAGTGTAGTAGATACTGAAGTGTAATGGGTACTTTAGTGTACTAGGTACTGAAGTGTAATGGGTCCTGAAGTGTAGTGGGTACTGAAGTGTAGTAGATACTGAAGTGTAGTGGGTTCTGAAGTGTAGTAGATACTGAAGTGTAGTAGATATTGAAGAGTAGTGGATACTGACGTGTAGTGGGTACTGAAGTGTAGTAGATACTGAAGTGTAATGAATACTGAAGTGTAGTAGATACTGAAGTGTAGTGGGTACTGAAGTGTAGTGGTTACTGAAGTGTAGTAGATACTGAAGTGTAGTAGATACTGAAGTGTAGTGGGTACTGAAGTGTAGTGGGTTCTGAAGTGTAGTAGATACTGATGTGTAGTAGATACTGAAGTGTTGTGGGTACTGAAGTGTAGTAGATACTGAAGTGCTGTGGGTACTGAAGTGTTGTGGGTACTGACGTGTAGTGGGTACTGACGTGTAGTATATACTGAAGTGTAGTAGATACTGAAGTGTAGTGGGTTCTGAAGTGTAGTAGATACTGAAGTGTAGTGGATACTGAAGTGTAGTAGATACTGAAGTGTAGTAGATACTGAAGTGTAGTATATACTGAAGTGTAGTAGATACTGAAGTGTAGTAGATACTGAAGTGTAGTGGGTTCTGACGTGTAGTATATACTGAAGTGTAGTAGATACTGAAGTGTAGTGGGTTCTGAAGTGTAGTGGATACTGAAGTGTAGTAGATACTGAAGTGTAGTGGATACTGAAGTGTAGTAGATACTGAAGTGTAGTGGGTACTGAAGTGTAGTAGATACTGAAGTGTAGTAGATACTGAAGTGTAGTGGGTTCTGAAGTGTAGTGGGTTATGAAGTGTAGTGGGTTCTGAAGTGTAGTGGGTACTGAAGTGTCGTAGATACTGAAGTGTAGTAGATACTGAAGTGTAGTGGGTTCTGAAGTGTAGTGGGTACTGAAGTGTATTAGATACTGAAGTGTAGTAGATACTGAAGTGTAGTGGATTCTAAAGTGTAGTGGGTACTGAAGTGTAGTAGATACTGAAGTGTAGTAGATACTGAAGTGTAGTGGGTTCTGAAGTGTAGTAGATACTGAAGTGTAGTAGATACTGAAGTGTAATAGATACTGAATTGTAGTGGGTACTGAAGTGTAGTAGATACTGAAGTGTAGTAGATACTGAAGTGTTGTAGATACTGAAGTGTAATAGATACTGAAGTGTAGTGGGTATTGAAGTGTAGTGGATACTGAAGTGTAGTGGGTTCTGAAGTGTAGTGGGTTATGAAGTGTAGTGGATACTGAAGTGTAGTGGGTACTGAAGTGTAGTAGGTTATGAAGTGTAGTGGATACTGAAGTGTAGTAGATACTGAAGTGTAGTAGATACTGAAGTGTAGTAGATACTGAAGTGTATGAGATACTGAAGTGTAGTAGATACTGAAGTGTAGTAGATACTGAAGTGTATGAGATACTGAAGTGTAGTAGATACTGAAGTGTAGTGGGTACTGAAGTGTAGTGGATACTGAAGTGTAGTGGGTACTGAAGTGTAGTAGATACTGAAGTGTAGTAGATACTGAAATGTAGTGGGTTATGAAGTGTAGTGGATACTGAAGTGTAGTAGGTTATGAAGTGTAGTGGATACTGAAGTGTAGTGGATTCTGAAGTGTAGTAGGTTATGAAGTGTAGTGGATACTGAAGTGTAGTGGATACTGAAGTGTAGTAGATACTGAAGTGTAGTAGATACTGAAGTGTAGTGGGTACTGAAGTGTAGTGGGTTATGAAGTGTAGTGGATACTGAAGTGTAGTAGATACTAAAGTGTAGTGGGTACTGAAGTGTAGTAGATACTGAAGTGTAGTAGATACTGAAGTGTAGTGGGTTATGAAGTGTAGTGGATACTGAAGTGTAGTAGGTTATGAAGTGTAGTGGATACTGAAGTGTAGTGGGTTCTGAAGTGTAGTAGGTTATGAAGTGTAGTGGATACTGAAGTGTAGTGGATACTGAAGTGTAGTAGATACTGAAGTGTAGTAGATACTGAAGTGTAGTGGGTACTGAAGTGTAGTGGGTTATGAAGTGTAGTGGATACTGAAGTGTAGTAGGTTATGAAGTGTAGTGGATACT
Source organism: Salvelinus alpinus (assembly GCF_045679555.1). NCBI lineage: Eukaryota > Metazoa > Chordata > Actinopteri > Salmoniformes > Salmonidae > Salvelinus > Salvelinus alpinus. The sequence continues at coordinate 14,820,481 of NC_092096.1, forward strand.
GAAGTGTAGTGGATTCTGAAGTGTAGTAGATACTGAAGTGTAGTAGATACTGAAGTGTAGTGGGTACTGAAGTGTAGTGGGTTATGAAGTGTAGTGGATACTGAAGTGTAGTAGATACTAAAGTGTAGTGGGTACTGAAGTGTAGTAGATACTGAAGTGTAGTAGATACTGAAGTGTAGTGGGTTATGAAGTGTAGTGGATACTGAAGTGTAGTAGGTTATGAAGTGTAGTGGGTACTGAAGTGTAGTGGGTACTGAAGTGTAGTGGATACTGAAGTGTAGTAGATACTAAAGTGTAGTGGGTACTGAAGTGTAGTAGATACTGAAGTGTAGTAGATACTGAAGTGTAGTGGGTACTGAAGTGTAGTGGGTACTGAAGTGTAGTGGGTACTGAAGTGTAGTAGATACTGAAGTGTAGTAGATACTGAAGTGTAGTGGGTACTGAAGTGTAGTGGGTACTGAAGTGTAGTGGGTACTGAAGTGTAGTAGATACTGAAGTGTAGTGGGTTATGAAGTGTAGTGGGTACTGAAGTGTAGTGGGTTATGAAGTGTAGTGGGTACTGACGTGTAGTAGATACTGAAGTGTAGTGGGTTATGAAGTGTAGTGGATACTGAAGTGTAGTAGATACTGAAGTGTAGTGGATACTGAAGTGTAGTAGATACTGAAGTGTAGTGGATACTGAAGTGTAGTAGGTACTGAAGTGTAGTGGGTACTGAAGTGTAGTAGGTACTGAAGTGTAGTGGGTTATGAAGTGTAGTGGGTACTGAAGTGTAGTGGATACTGAAGTGTAGTAGATACTGAAGTGTAGTAGATACTGAAGTGTAGTGGGTACTGAAGTGTAGTGGGTTATGAAGTGTAGTGGATACTGAAGTGTAGTAGATACTAAAGTGTAGTGGGTTCTGAAGTGTAGTAGATACTGAAGTGTAGTAGATACTGAAGTGTAGTAGATACTGAAGTGTAGTGGGTACTGAAGTGTAGTGGGTTATGAAGTGTAGTGGATACTGAAGTGTAGTAGATACTAAAGTGTAGTGGGTACTGAAGTGTAGTAGATACTGAAGTGTAGTAGATACTGAAGTGTAGTGGGTACTGAAGTGTAGTGGGTACTGAAGTGTAGTGGGTACTGAAGTGTAGTAGATACTGAAGTGTAGTGGGTTATGAAGTGTAGTGGGTACTGAAGAGTAGTGGGTTATGAAGTGTAGTGGGTACTGACGTGTAGTAGATACTGAAGTGTAGTGGGTTATGAAGTGTAGTGGATACTGAAGTGTAGTAGATACTGAAGTGTAGTGGATACTGAAGTGTAGTAGATACTGAAGTGTAGTGGATACTGAAGTGTAGTAGGTACTGAAGTGTAGTGGGTACTGAAGTGTAGTAGGTACTGAAGTGTAGTGGGTTATGAAGTGTAGTGGGTACTGAAGTGTAGTGGGTTATGAAGTGTAGTGGATACTGAAGTGTAGTAGGTTATGAAGTGTAGTGGATACTGAAGTGTAGTGGGTACTGAAGTGTAGTAGATACTGAAGTGTAGTGGGTACTGAAGTGTAGTAGATACTGAAGTGTAGTAGATACTGAAGTGTAGTAGGTTATGAAGTGTAGTGGATACTGAAGTGTAGTGGGTACTGAAGTGTAGTGGATACTGAAGTGTAGTGGGTACTGAAGTGTAGTAGATACTGAAGTGTAGTGGGTTATGAAGTGTAGTGGGTACTGAAGTGTAGTAGATACTGAAGTGTAGTAGATACTGAAGTGTAGTAGGTTATGAAGTGTAGTGGATACTGAAGTGTAGTGGGTACTGAAGTGTAGTGGGTACTGAAGTGTAGTAGATACTGAAGTGTAGTAGGTTATGAAGTGTAGTGGATACTGAAGTGTAGCGGGTACTGAAGTGTAGTGGATACTGAAGTGTAGTGGGTTATGAAGTGTAGTAGATACTGAAGTGTAGTGGGTACTGAAGTGTAGTAGATACTGAAGTGTAGTAGATACTGAAGTGTAGTAGATACTGAAGTGTAGTGGGTTCTGAAGTGTAGTGGGTTCTGAAGTGGCATCTGGAGCCAATGATGGTGGATGGTGAAGAACCAGATGTAATCCTTATAGCTGGTCACAGCAGAAGCGATGGGCCTGATGAAGCTCAGTAGTTCAGACAGTGTGTGGGGCTGTAGCCGACCTTTACCCTGAAGATATCGTCCTCAGACGCAGCAGAGACCGGCTCCTTCATCGACTTGTCCAGGTCCTCCTCCACTGTGAGGTCACCTGATATGGCCCTCCGGATCTCAGGACCCATGTCATGGAGCGTCCGCAGGCCCGCCTGATTAGAAATACAGACAGACACAGACATGCACAAGCACAAGCACGGATAGACAGACATGGAGGAACAGACAGAAACACAGACTCATTGTTTTAGTATGAATACTAATTTGATATGTTCAGTTAAGTACTAACACACTTGTAAAAGATGAAACAGTGCTCTCTGGTCTGAAGGTCTGACCGGCAGGAACTTGTAGTGACCCACCTGCAGGGAGAGAGCCGTCTTGGGAGGCACCTTGGCC
>NC_092096.1:14828014-14885514 GCF_045679555.1 Salvelinus alpinus
CCCTCCTTTCTCTCTGTAGCTAGTGGGATTGTCCCTCCTTTCTCTCTGTAGCTAGTGGGATTGTCCCTCCTGGCTCTCTGTAGCTAGTGGGATTGTCCCTCCTTTCTCTCCGTCGCTAGTGGGATTGTCCCTCCTTTCTCTCCGTCGCTAGTGGGATTGTCCCTCCCCGCTCTCCATAGCTACTTACCAGGAAGGCACAGAGCATGTAGAAGCTGACGAAGTAGAAGATAGCGAAGTGACTCCCACACTGGTCCTCGCTGGCTGGCCCCACCTCTGACCCCTTCTCACAGGGTCGCATGGGGGCGCATGCCAGCATGATCTCCTGCCACGCCTCGCCTGTGGCACACCTGGGCACAGGTAAACAAGCAGCTGTCACACACAGAAGGGTCTACTGTACAGGAAGAATGGGTTCCATGAAGGGTCCAGGTGGGGGTGAAATGCTGCATGGTCGTCCTACCTTCAAAGGTAGAGTTTTCAAACAAAAAGTGGGAAAGGACATCACGGCTTGCAGAAGAGACGGAAAGGAAGCGTAGGGGTTTGATAAAACACCATGACTCTGAGTTGGCAGTGCTTTCATGATCTCCAGATCTGTCGGGGGGCTTTTAAATCATGAATTTGTGCCGGTGGTTTTACAGTCTGGACAGAGAGGAGCAGAACAGACGAGTGGCTCACCTGAAGAGCAGCAGTGTAGCCTGGGGGAAGGTCTGGAAGTTGTTGTTCCTGTTGATCTGACTGTTGTCTCTCAGGGCTATTTTACCAAACATCTGCAGGGGGCAAGGTGGTTAGGAGACACAGGGCACGCCAGGTCAACATGGTGCAAGACAGCCACGCCACAGAGGACAGACGACATCGTCAGGTCAGTGCCACAGAGGACAGGTGACATCGTCAGGTCAGTGCCACAGAGGACAGGTGACATCGTCAGGTCAGTGCCACAGAGGACAGGTGACATCGTCAGGTCAGTGCCACAGAGGACAGGGGGCCGAGGAGACAGGACAATAACCACAAGGCTTCTCAACATGTATAGAAGGTAACAACATCTAGTGCTGGTTGCCCAGACATGGATTCAGCCTAGTCTTGGTATTAAAATCACTTTCAATGCATGCTTTTAATTCCTGGAATAGGCTTAAAGTGTGCCTGGGAAAGCAGCCCCTAGAGATACAACGTAGAGAGATGAAAGGTTATTATAGTGTGGAGGAGAAAACAGGACAGAACATACAGAACCTGGGGTTAAAGGTTAGAACAGCCAGCGACACAGACAGGACAGGACTGGCTAGAGGAGAGAAACAGACAGGACAGGACTGGCTAGAGGAGAGAAACAGACAGGACAGGACTGGCTAGAGGAGAGAAACAGACAGGACAGGACTGGCTAGAGGAGAGAAACAGACAGGACAGGACTGGCTAGAGGAGAGAAACAGAGGAGAGAAACAGAGGAGAGAAACAGAGGGAGGGAGAGAAACAGAGGGAGGGGAGAGAAACAGAGGAGAGAAACAGAGGGAGGGGAGAGAAACAAAGGGAGGGGAGAGAAACAAAGGGAGGGGAGAGAAACAGAGGAGAGAAACAGAGGAGAGAAACAGAGGGAGGGGAGAGAAACAGAGGGAGGGGAGAGAAACAGAGGGAGGGGAGAGAAACAGAGGAGAGAAACAGAGGGAGGGGAGAGAAACAGAGGGAGGGGAGAGAAACAGAGGGAGGGGAGAGAAACAGAGGAGAGAAACAGAGGGAGGGGAGAGAAACAGAGGAGAGAAACAGAGGAGAGAAACAGAGGAGAGAAACAGAGGGAGGGGAGAGAAACAGAGGAGAGAAACAGAGGGAGGGGAGAGAAACAGAGGAGAGAAACAGAGGGAGGGGAGAGAAACAGAGGAGAGAAAAAGGCGGGACCAATCCCAGATGCTCGGGGGCTGACCAACAGTTCTTACCTGCATTCCAATGACGGCGTAGATGAAAAAGAGCATCACTATGAGCAGTGCTACATAGGGGAGGGCCTAGGGGGGGGGGGGACAGAGAGAGATCAGTGACACGTCAACAACACTGTCTAGCACCACAGCACCAAAAACACAAGCTACGGTAACACACTGCTGCAAAAATAGTCACCGTCCTTTTCCCCACTGTCCATATCAGAACCCCTTTATCAAACGTTTTGGGTTTTATTTGGGGAAGTGCTCCTATAAAACCACCTACATTTAAAACGTTCAGAAACTCTTACTTAAAGAGACTGGGGTTAAAGTTCATACATTTTCATCCTGGTCCCCTCGTCGGAATTGAACCCACGCCCCTGGCGTTGAAAGCGCCATGCTCTACCAACTGAGCCACACGGGACCTACGAAGGATAGCTTATCTTCACCCTAGAAATACCATCTCAACGTGTAAGCCGTATCATTAACCTGTAGCATGGTGAGTAGGCTGTGACAGCATGCATATGAAGGGTATCAGGGTTTTGAGAGTTAGATGCTGACTGGTTAGCTGGACACATCATTCCTCCCGTCTACATTCCTCCCTCAAGCAGGGTCAGGGGTCAAGCTGAATTTAAGACACTCAATTCAGGAAGTGATTTGAAATGAAAATTCTAATATGGAAAAACTTAAATAAATAAATAGGCTATCTAAATAAAATATTGGTTTATTGATAATTCATTTAAAATATATATTGAAAAAAAAATTATTGGCCAGGTACAGACCAGAACTAAAAGACGTTGAGGTGTGGTCTTTCCTCCCAAACCTCAGTTATATCTAACTCAGATTTATAGAATTTCCTTTCCAGTATACTTCCCTCCTGAATTGACTGACTTCAATTCAAATTGACCCCCGTGACCCTCTTGCATCTCAATTGTCAATGGTCTTGACTTGAGTCTGAGTCTCCCCTCACTTGAAAGGACTTGATGAAGGTCCACAGCAGGGTCCGTATCCCTTCTCCCCGAGACAGCAGTTTGACCAGCCTCATCACTCTGAAGAGCCGGAAGAAGGTGATGGAGATCCTGGCGTTATCTTCAGAGTTTTGTAGTCCCTTTTGTTAGGCACCGGACGTCAACACACACACACACACACACACACACACACACACACACACACACACACACACACACACACACACACACACACACACACACACACACACACACACACACACACACACACACACACACACACACACACACACACACACGGACAGACGAGGATTCAGACATTCACACACACATGCGAGCACACACAAGAGCCGACACACACACACAGACATGAACAGACACACACAGACATGAATAGACACACACACACACACACACACACACACACACACACACACACACACACACACACACACACACACACACACACACACACACACACACACACACACACGAACAGACACACAGACACGAACAGACACACACACAGACACAAACAGACACACACATAGAAATGAATAGAAACACACACACACACACACACACACACACACACACACACACACACACACACACACACACACACACACACACACACACACACACACACACACACACACACGATCATCCGTATGCAAGTGCACACCCACACGTAGTTGCAGATACAAACACAGACACAGACACAGACACACAAAGTTAATAAGTCAGTCATTGTCGAGTCCTTCAAATCATCCCATCAAAAACAACCTACAAAAGAGTTTAGGAGAGAATCACCTGGTGGCTTTATGAGAAACGGGAATACAACTAACAGATACAATGCACTACACTTCCTGTTCTCCAGCAGGGAATACAACTAACAGATACAATGCATTACACTTCCTGTTCTCCAGCAGAGAATACAACTAACAGATACAATGCATTACACTTCCTGTTCTCCAGCAGGGAATACAACTAACAGATACATAGCATTACACTTCCTGTTTTCCAGCAGAGAATACAACTAACAGATACAATGCATTACACTTCCTGTTCTCCAGCAGAGAATACAACTAACAGATACATAGCATTACACTTCCTGTTCTCCAGCAGAGAATACAACTAACAGATACTATGCATTACACTTCCTGTTCTCCAGCAGAGAATACAACTAACAGATACTATGCATTACACTTCCTGTTCTCCAGCAGGGAATACAACTAACAGATACAATGCATTACACTTCCTGTTCTCCAGCAGAGGAAAACGAGCAGAGCTTTTCATGGTCGTATTAATATTTCAAAAGCCTCCAAACAAAAACTAGGCTATGAAATATTTACACAATCCTCCATAGGCAAAATGTTCCTTTCAATTTAAGTTCGGACAACATTTGATTAACTAGAGTACCTTGGGAGGCCCTTAAGAATTCATAAAGCCACAACTTGACAAAACAACCCAACTGACCTTAAACTACACCAGACACACTGACACATCACAGCAGGTAATATCTTCCACCAAACAGAGACAACAAACTACAAAACACAACAACACAACTTTTACACAGTAGAAACTAGTTCCACAACCATCACCAGACTGAACAACAACACAACTTTTACACAGTAGAAACTAGTTCTACCACCTTCACCAGACTGAACAACAACACAACTTTTACACAGTAGAAACTAGTTCTACCACCTTCACCAGACTGAACAACAACACAACTTTTACACAGTAGAAACTAGTTCTACCACCTTCACCAGACTGAACAACAACACAACTTTTACACAGTAGAAACTAGTTCTACCACCTTCACCAGACTGAACAACAACACAACTTTTACACAGTAGAAACTAGTTCCACAACCATCACCAGACTGAACAACAACAACACAACTTTTACACAGTAGAAACTAGTTCTACAACCATCACCAGACTGAACAACAACACAACTTTTACACAGTAGAAACTAGTTCTACAACCATCACCAGACTGAACAACAACAAACGACTTTAACAACAACAACAACAACAAGGCAATGCATTGAACCATTGGTTATTAGGTATTATTCCTCATAGAGCCACCAGCTCTGTGTTTAAGTCAAGGAGGTAAAACCACAGGAGGACAGTAGGGGGAGCAACTGTGCCACACAGAGAGAGAGAGAGAGAGAGAGAGAGAGAGAAAGAACGACTGATAGAGATAAAGAGAGAAAGAAAGGTAGATGACCGCGTGACCATGGCTTGCACCAATGACAGAGCACCATTAATAGAGGAGACGGAGGAGGAGGAGGAAGAGGAGCGAGCCAAGTTTTTTTTTTTTTTTTGCCTGAGAGCGATGACAACACGACAGCGACTACAGAATACTTAGCCACAGTCTAAAACCCCAGTACGGGCATGGGCATCCCCTTTGTTTACACACACACACACACACACACACACACACACACACACACACACACACACACACACACACACACACACACACACACACACACACACACACACACACACACACACACACACACACACACACACACACACACACACACACACACACACACACACACACACACACACACACACACACACATTTTGTGACGCTGGCACAGCTGGCATGCTGCTGGTGATGGGGGTGGAGGGATGAAGGGCTGGTGGAGACGGAGGTTACCGTGGGTACCATTGTTCTTACCGCGGGGGGTTGGGAGGAGGAGGAGGAGGAGGAGGAGGAGGTGGTGGTAGAAGAGTCAGCTGGCTTTAAAGAAAGACAGACAGATGAAAGCTATAGTAGCCCAGACCCTGCTGCTGCTGGGACCGGTGGGGGTGTACAGTAAGATTGTGCACCAAGCATTGTGTGTGTGTGTGTGTGTGTGTGTGTCTATATCTGTGTATCTGTGTATCTGTGTGTGTGTGTGTGTGTGTGTGTGTGTGTGTGTGTGTGTGTCTCTATGTGTGTGTGTGTGTGTGTGTGTGTGTGTGTGTGTGTGTGTGTGTGTGTGTGTGTGTGTGTGTGTGTGTGTGTGTGTGTGTGTGTGTGTGAGGGGGCCGAGGGTAGAGGGGCTCTATCTCTATAGCTGTCTCTGTCTTTCTACCAGGTCTAGCTACATACAGTACAGAACCTTATGGGGACAGCAACACGAGGGGAGGTCTGTTACATGGTCCCTGGGTAGGGAGCCATCAACTGGCCGTCTCCAGTACTGCAGCCACGAGACAGGGACTGCTTTTCACTCCCGTCTCCCATTGACATCAATGTATGACTGAGTGAAAACTGGGAGGTAACAGTAAGGATCTGTGATCTAGGTTTGTCAGTGTGACTGTAACTCAGCAGCCAGATGTATACAGTTAGTCAGATGGACACGTACAGTTAGTAGTTTGAACAACAGGGGGCACTGTTTTACCAGCGGTTTTTACACGGGAGAGACTCCATCTTTTTCTACTGGCATGACCCACACAGTAGACATGACAGAAGGCTGAATCTCTGTAGTAGAGACAGGGGGTAATGTAAAGGGAAGTGGTGGATTTCAGAGAGAGTGTGAGGTTAAGGGTGTGTGTGAGTGTGTGTGTGTGTGTGTGTGTGTGTGTGTGTGTGTGTGTGTGTGTGTGTGTGTGTGTGTGTGTGTGTGTGTGTGTGTGTGTGTGTGTGTGTGTGTGTGTGTGTGTGTGTGTGTGTGTGTGTGTGTGTGTGTGTGTGTGTGTGTGTGTGTGTGTGTGTGTGTTGGTGTGTCTGTGTTTGTCAAGTAGGCACAAATATGTTGACAATGTCAGTCACTGACAGGCAGTGAGCAGTGCCACATTATGGCAGACTATGTATAGTCTTTCAGATATTAAGTGACTGAGCAAAGGTGTGTCTAATACAGAGAGTGTGTGTGTATGTGTGTGTTTTGAGGACCACGTAGAGGCCCTGGGTTGGCGTGGATCGGGGATTTGGGGGGGGGGTTGTGTATCTGGGGAGTAGGAGGTGTTAATACAGGGTAATAGTGAAGGGTAAAACACTAGAATTATGTTGGACTGTAAATCCACTGCAGAACTACCATCAAACATTTCAACCAGTGAAACTACACTGAATCATTGTCAAAATGTTCATCAACTGTTTTCAAGTTGAAAATGCGATGGTTCTGGGTTGTCTAGTCCTGCAGTGTTATCCTGCATGTTGTATTGTGAGGGGGGGGGGGTCTGAGTAACACACAACACAATCGCTTCACTAAAACTTCCAGTCCAACTGTGAAGATGTGAGTTGTGATTATTATACAGTCAAACAATCACTCCTCAAAGCAACTGACATTTTAAATCACTTTTTAAAAATACTGTTTTTTTCTCTCTGTTTTTTTCTCTTTTCTCTTTTTCTCTTTTTTCTCTTCACATTGCACATAATCATTACAGTTGAGGTGAACTGTATAGGTAACCCAGGTCTCTGTATAAGACTGTTATTTCATATCTGTGATAGCAGGGCTGGTTAGAATGGTTCCACATTGTAGAAGCTTCTCATGTCCTCTATTTATTTGATTAAATTAGTTGAACTGACCTTTGTATATTTAAACTAAATTGAATTCCTCCCTCGTATTGTTATAATGCTTGGCCCCGTTGGCAGATCGTTTCTGAAGACAACTCCAATCATTCTTAGAGGCCTAGATGATCTACACTCTTAGAATAAAGGGTTCCAAATGGGTTCTTCTGCTGTCCCCATAGGAGAACTCATTTTGGATCCAGTTAGAACACTTTCTGATTCCAGGTAGAACCCTTTTGGGTTCCATGTAGCACCCTTTCCACAGAGGGTTCTACCTGGAACCAAAAGGGTTCTATCTGGAACCAAAAATAGTTCTTCAAAGGGTTCTCCCATGGGGACAGTTGAATAAGCCTTTTAGGTTGTAGACAGCACCTTTGTTTCTAAGAGTCTAGGTTCACCTCGGTTAGTTAACGTTAGTTCGTTAAAGTCCTCTAACGTTAGCGAAGAGACCCAGGTTACCCAGCGTGCATTTCAGGGTGAGCAAGAGCACCACAAATCAACCAATGAGAGGAAAGATAGAAGTAAACATCCATAAGAAGATGAAGAGTGAGAGATCAGTTCAGACAGACATGATGGAGGAGGGAGAGGCATTCCGAGGGGGAGGAGAAATGCAGCTGTGGCGTCATCGCCTGCAAGACACCATCACCATGGCAACAAAACGCAACTTCTTTTCATAACTCTTCTAAACACATATCAAACGAACAGAAAAATAATTCAAACCACTCAAATTAAATCAACTGTCAAATAAAAAACTAAACTGAAAATTGTTTTAAGAAGCACCTTCTGGTCAGAATAACTGGAGGGGGGTAGCTATGTAGAGTAGAGTTGGGGAAATAGGATGGGAGGGGGAGGAAGGGTGGGCGGGGGGGGGGGGGGGGCGTCTAATCCGCTATCCTAATAACACCACTTTATCAAGGCCAATACACTCTCACTTAAACAACACAAAGAGTGTCTTTCTGATATTTTGGTGGCTATTAGGTTACCATTACCAGGAGGTACAAGTGCAGAGGGTTTCTAAAAAAAATCAAAATACGATGCAAGAACAGTGAGGCTCGTCAATCAATCAGACCACCAGAGAAGAAGAAGAAGACTAGGGTCATGCCTAGGTTAAAGATTAATCAAATCAAAATAAATGTCAAACGGCAAAACCAAAGGCAAAACCAAACTGAGTGCAGGGTAAAGGGTGAGTGACTGGTATAGCAGAGGAGGGTATATATATCTGGCCCGACAGATACTGGTAAAGTACTGGTCATTCTGGTCATTCATAAAGACCTTGGTCAAACCTCTCGTGGTCAGATAGCTTCACTTTCAAAGAGAAGAAAACCACACTTGTCATCCACAGGGCAGCCTGACACTATCGCTGCTTCTCAAAGGGTTAACTATTCAACTCAACTGTAGGACACTAGCAGAACTAATAGTTACAAGTTGCTACTATAAGGAAATAGTTGAATTTAGTCTCAAAGAAATTCTAGAAGGACTTGTGTATAGACATATACAAGCACAGGTACTACACAATTACAACGCATATACACATATACAACATATAACTAATATAATCAGCACACTCAAAGTAGCATGTTGAGTCACTTTCTGTTGTCAGAAACGTGACTTTGTTAGTGATCTAAAACCGTGGATTGTTGTCGTCTAGAGGAGTGGGTGAAGTGTCTTTCATGACTTGTGAAAGGAAAGCTGCCTATTCCGCTATGCTGTCCCAGAGAGATGAAAGGTTTATGAACTGACCGTCAGATACAATAGACAGATAAGCCCAGATCAACTATGGATCTATCAAATTGTAAATTTGACACAGTTACAGACAGTATTGAGCTGCTATATGATTGAGCTATTGACCAAATAAGCTACTAGGTCCATTTAATGCAATAGACTCAGGTATGAAAGGTATTGAGCTACTGCAGGACTCACCTGTAGGCTTGGTTTTAAAGGAAATGTTTAACATTTTTCAACATTTTTCAACTTCCTCTCCAGCACCACCACAACATCAACGTTGGTGAAAATGGTGTGTTTCTGTTTTATAATAAAAAAAATATAGAGGAAGATAAATGTTTCCGATGACATCATCGGTGTGCATCATGTGATTTTAACCAATTATGAGTAGGCATTACTAATTGGTTGATGAGGTCATTGGAAACACCTGTCTTCCTCTATGGTTTTTACTCCTATCATAGAAACGCACCATTTGATGTTGGGGTGGTGCTGGAGATGATGAATATGAAGAAGCAACATTTTCACATTTGCCTTTAAGAGTGTAAATACTCAGTTAATAGTTCTCATGTCTCATCATGGGATGTCTCAAAATACAGATCTAGATTCACTAGGGACAAAATGCAATTTTTTAATTTAACTAGGCAAGTCAGTTAAGAACAAATTCTTATTTACAATGACGGCCTACCCCCTGTCCAAACTCGGACGACGCTGGGCCAATTGTGCGCCTCCCAATGGGACTCCCAATCACAGCCAGATGTGATTCAGCCTGGATACAAACCAGGGACTGTAGTGACACCTCTTGCACTGAGATGCAGTGCCTTAGACCGCTGCGCCACTCGGGAGCCACTCAATAGAGACTAAATGTCTTTTATATAGGAGATACATTTCTGTTTATTTTCTGGTCACCTTTTGTTTACATTATGAACAAGGCCAGGAATTTCTCATGAAAGGTGACATCACTCACCAGTAAATATTCATGAATAAATGTACGTCTACATACATCGTTTTTCATATAAGCTAAAGGCTTGTTGTAAACAAATAGTTTACAATTACTTTTTCTTCAGGCCTGAATATATCACCCATTTTCCCCCCAATCATGCTATACAGTGTCGGTCATGCCTTGGGGATTTCACATGTCCCCAATTGTGATGATAATATACATTGAAAGAAATGTACAAAAACAAACCCAAAAACAGGTGCTGAGAGAATGCAATAGTCTACATTCTATTGATGCTCAGAGGTGAGAGTGAGAGGTAGGCAGGCAGACTGAAAGGTGGGCTACTTACGTTAACCTCAGTGATCGCTATGTCAACAACGCTACCCACAACTATTAAGGCATCAAATGTGTTCCATGCATCAACAAAATAATGCTGCGTTGGGCGGAAGAAACAAACAAACAAACAAACAAACAAACAAACAAAGAAAGAAAAGAAAATGGAAAGAAAAGAAGCAACAAAAGGAGAGAGGGAGGAGAAAGATAAGAAAGAAAACAGTTATATATGAACCTCTGTGATTAGCGGAAGGTAGAGAGGGAGGAAGGACATTGGTTGAAAATTAAATGACAGTTTGAAAACGGGAGGAAAGAAAAGGAGCGAAATCCAAGATGATGGAGAGGAGAAGCGGCGACCAGTCATGCTTGTCCATGTGGGAAAACAACATCAATAAACAACAACAATAACAAAATCACAACCAAAACAATCCGTTTAAAAAAAGAATAGTTTAGTTTCTTTGGTTAGTTAGTTGTTAGTCAAAGTGAAAACCTTAGGACATGTCATAGTCTTGCTTTAGAGCCAGGTCTCTCTTCTGAGGCCTAACGAATAGAACCCTTTCAGTACTCTAGAACCATTTCAGTACTCTAGAACTCTTTCAGTACTCTAGAACTCTGTCAGTACTCTAGAACTCTTTCAGTACTCTAGGACTCTTTCGGTACTCTAGAACGCTCAACTGTTGTTCTGTGTACTGTGAAGAACGAGGAAGCACCTTTTTTTTCACCACGTGATGCCTTGGAAACCCCGAATGAGAGCGGCCATCTTGAAATGAATGATGGAGGAAGGAAGAGGGGAGAGGAAGGGAGGAGGGTGGACTTTTGGGAAAGAAACCACACCAGAGAATGGTGCAATAGAAGACAAGATTGTCACAAAGAAAGAGAAGGAAAGAGAAAAGAGAAGAGAGAGAGAGAGGGACAGAGCGAGTGGAGAGAGAGGGGTGGCGATGTACTTACGTTGATCTCACTCAGAATGACGTCTATTATGCTGCCAATTACGATGAGGAAGTCAAAAACATTCCAAGGATCACTAAAGTAACCCTACACAGGATGGGCGGAGGTGCAGGAGGAGGAGGGGGGGTAAGAGAGGCAAGTTAGACAGGCATTATTATAGGGGAAAAGCCTTCTTTTTCAGCCCTTAAACTCTTCCAACAATGTGTTTGGGGGGTGGCTCATCTCTTCTGAAACTATCTTCTTAGATCTTAAAAGCCAATAGAGCAACAAAATGCATCATTGGTATTAAATGATGAAATATTATTGTGAATGTATTATTGTGAATAAGTGAATGTTCATGTGACGTTCCGCTGCTTGCTTGCTGTAGCCTACAGTACAGTTCAGTCAACGCCACAACTTGTGAGCATGTGACCTATTACTACTGAAGCTCGTCTTTCTGTAAACAGTGCGCAGAATAAAAGCTTACAGGGGTTGATAACATGGAATGTTAAAGTTAAGCACTATTCAGTAAAATATATTTGTGTGATTCTATATCAAGCCAGAAGATTATTGCTGAAACAAGATATTATTGCATTTTTTTCTGGCTCTTTTACTTCCTGCCGGGAACTCTACTTCCTGTGTGAAAAGGAAATGAGGTCATAATGAAGGGTGTTCTATGTACAGTAGCGTAGCAGAGCGATAGAGCAAGATTGATTTATCCAATATATTATTATTACATTATTATTAACAGTAGGGATTTTATTATTATTATTATTATTATTATTATTATTAACACTAGGGATTATATATTATTATTAACACTAGGGATTATATATTATTATTAACACTAGGGATTATATTTGATATTATTATCAACACTAGGGATTATATATTACTATATTATATTATTATTAACACTAATGATTATATATTATTATTAACACTAAGAATGATATATTATTATAATATATTATTATTAACACTAGGGATTATATATTATTATTATCACTAGGGATTATATATTATTATCACTAGGGATTATATATTATTATTAACACTAATGATTATATATTATTATTTTTATTAAAATGAGGGATTATATTTTATTATAATATTGTTATTAACACTAGGGATTAAATATTATTATTATCACTAGGGATTATATATTATTATTAACACTAGGGATTAAATATTATTATTATCACTATGGATTAAATATTATTATTATCACTAGGGATTATATATTATTATTAACACTAGGGATTATATATTATTCTTAACACTAGGGATTATATATTATTATTTTTATTAAAATGAGGGATTATATTTTATTATAATATTGTTATTAACACTAGGGATTAAATATTATTATTATCACTAGGGATTATATATTATTATTAACACTAGGCATTATATTTTATTAATATATTATTATTATCACAAGGCATTATATATTATTATTAACACTAGGGATGAAACATTATTATTATCACTAGGGATTATATATTATTATTAACACTAGGGATGAAACATTATTATTATCACTAGGGATTATATATTATTATTAACACTAGGGATTATATATTATTATTAACACTAGGGATTATATATTATTATTAACACTAGGGATTATATATTATTATAATATATTATTATTATCACTAGGGATTATATATTATTATTAACACTAATGATTATATATTATTATTAACACTAGGGACTTTATATTAATATATCACACGAGGGATTATATTTTAATATTATATTATTATTATCACTAGGCATTATATATTATTATTATTGTTATTATCTTATTATCACTAGGGATTATTATATTCTAACACAGTATGATGTTTTAACCAGTGAGCCCGTCCCCACTGAAGCAGTCAGTGGGTCAGTGGCAGAGGAATAGGTAACCTCATTTAACTGTGGTTTAACGAGGGTTAATGCAGTTGCCTTAGTGGGATGAATGGGGAGGGACTGAACACACTGAGGGAAGAGATGCATGTTGCTAGATGTGACCTGGGAGAGTTGGAGGGTCTAGTATGGTGAGAGATGAATCCAGATGACAGAACTCTTAAAAATACCAGCAATACTACCAATAATCTAACACTTTCCTCCAAAAAGTAGTTTACAATCGTACAATATACAGAAATGAGAAAGACACAGTGGTAAAAATCCCTCAGTATGTTTCCCTTCGACCCGACTGCAATGAACTGCTGTCTGTTATAACGTGTCATTCACTTGAAAGCCCGTGTCGGGGTTGAACACAGCAGCTGATGAGAGAGCTGGTTAGGACAGGATGAGGCTAAACGGGTCCTCTGCACCTATAGAAAAAGGTACTGATTAATATCATGACGGTCCTGGCTGTTGAAAGAGAAGGTCAGTAACACGAGTTAGAAAGTGACACAACCACACGATGCAACGTTCTCTGGGTGTCTTTCAGAGAGGTGGGACTCCAGGGCTTTCAGACCAAGGCTAACCAATCAGGGATATTATTATATATATAATTTTTTTATTTAAACTTTATTTTACTAGCAAGTCAGTTAAGAACAAATTATTATTTACAATGACGGCCTAAACCGGTCAAATCCGGACGACGCTGGGCCAATTGTGCGCCAAATGTGATACAGCCTGGATTTGAACCAGGGACTGTAGTGATGCCTCTTGCACTAAGATGCAGTGCCTTAGACCGCTGCGCCACTTAAACAACCTATTTTGATGTACTTCTACCCTGCCAAGATAAGAACACAAAACCTTCACAATGTGACATTAATCATATGAGACACTAGGTTTGTTGACTGACAATTAAACGATATTTAGTCTCCTTTATGACCAAGAGTGCTTTGCATCAATGGTTTATCCCAGTTTATCATAGAAAGCAGGACTAAAACGATCTCCTCATAGACACACATAGAGATCAGCAGCACAGTAAGCAGCAGCAGAGATATCACCGCAGCGTCACAGCAGCTCGGCATTCTATAATAAACATCAAGGCGTTGCTTAGTAACCTGATGAGAGGGCGGTTTGTTCTCTCCATCCATGTATTTACTCTGTCAGCTTCCCAAATGGCATGCTATCCCCTTTAAAGTGCACTACTTTTCACCAGGGCTCATAGGGCTCTGGTCAAAAGTGGTGAACTATATAGGGAATAGGGCTCTGGTCAACAGTAGTGCACTATATAGGGAATAGGGCTCTGGTCTAAAGTAGTGCACTCTCTAGGGGATAGGATGCTGTTTGGGATGCAGACACTGTATCTGTTCTACAGAAGAACCCATCTGTTGTTGTTTCAACAACGTAAGCGGCCGGCTGACGCAGTAGGTGGCATTTTGATTGGACTAATAAACTCACCAGGTTACCAAGCAACATGTAAAACAAGATATAAAAACCTACACAACAACAGACACTGAACCAAATCATTAATGCATCTTTTCTTTTCTAATCTTTTGGATTCTTTTTAATTAAAGTGGAAATCAGATCATAAAAGGCATAGTTTATAGGCCAACTGATAACATATAATTATGACAGACTTGATTAACTTGATTACATTCATATCCAAATGACAGGTAATAGTGATTTCCACTGATAGGCTAAGACTCATTTGGTAATGATAAGAATCCTCTCTGGAACAGAGAGAAGTGTTCTGGAGCGACAGACTCCTGAGAGGGGAGAGAGAGATGAAGAGAGAGGGGGAGAGAGAGGTGAAGAGAGAGAGGGAGGGAGAGAGGGAGGGAGAGGAGAGAGAGAGGGAGAGAGAGGTGAAGAGAGAGAGGGAGGGAGAGAGGGAGGGAGAGGAGAGAGAGGGGGAGAGAGAGAGGGAGGAAGAGGTGAAAAGAGAGGTGGAGAGAGAGGTGGAGAGAGGTGGATAGAGATGGAGAGAGGTGGAGAGAGGTGAAGAGAGAGATGAAGAGAGAGGTGAAAAGAGGTGAAGAGAGAGGTGAAAAGAGAGGTGGAGAGAGGTGGATAGAGATGGAGAGAGGTGGAGAGAGAGGGGAAGTGAGAGAGGGAGGGAGAGAGGGAGGGAGAGGAGAGAGAGGGGAAGAGAGAGGGGGAGAGAGAGAGGGAGAGAGGGGTGAAAAGAGAGGTGGAGAGAGGTGAAGAGAGATGGAGAGAGGTGGAGAGAGGTTGAGAGAGGTGGAGAGAGGGAGAGAGAGGTGAAAAGAGAGGTGGAGAGAGTTGGAGAGAGGGAGAGAGGTGAAAAGAGGTGGAGAGAGGTGGAGAGAGGGAGAGAGAGATGAAAAGAGAGGTGGAGAGAGGTTGAGAGAGGTGGAGAGAGGGAGAGAGAGGTAGAGAGAGGTGAAAAGAGAGGTGTGGAGAGAGGGAGAGACGTACCCGTGGTTTGAAGGCGATGAGTTTAAGGATCATCTCCACAGTGAAGAGGCCGGTGAACAGCATGTTGAGGATGTTCATAGCATCGTTGAAGGAGTGGGTCTGGCCGTGATGCTGCAACACACAGACACTTAATCCCCCATCTGCATCTCTATGTGATCACGTGGTGAACACACCCACCTCAGGCTACAGTAGAAGCCTTGAACGCAACGAGCAACAACAGAAATACTGACGCTCCAAAATACAGATACAGCCTTTCAAAATCAACAACTCCTTCTAACATCTAGGAACCAATACCTGAGGTACTAGCATGTATTTTAACTGATATAGACTACCCTCCCCATAATGCACCTCTAGTGTCCAGGGCACTGTGTGGTTCACTGTGTTTAGGGTAGGAGATTTACACGATGCAACCGTATTGGGCTGAGGGCATAAAGATGGTATAATTCAACGTTTTCCCTGACCAAGATGGACGATTTAAGTGATGCTCGGATGCCAATGTCTCACGCACACACACACACACACACACACACACACGCTCTCTCTCTCTCTTACCTGCATGGCCAGACAGATGGTGTTCAGCAGGATGAGGGTAAACATCAGGTACTCAAAGTAGGTGGAGTTGACCACGTACCACACCTTGTACTGGTACTGGTTCTTAGGGATGTACCGACGTAGGGGACGGGCCTTTAGGGCATATTCCACACACTGACGCTGTACCCCACACACACACACACACACACACACACACACACACACACACACACACACACACACACACACACACACACCATTTACCATCCAGTTAACCACTGATACAACTTAATGACACTCCTCCTTTCAGTATGGCACCGGCCCCCTCCTAAGTGACCCTATGGTGACCTCGTGTTGACCCCTCTTGACCTCTCTCGCCTGTTTGACCTGTGACCTTGAAGAACCCTAATCTCTCACCAGGTTCTGATGAACCCTAATCTCTCACCTGGGTTCTGATGAACCCTAATCTCTCACCTGGGTTCTGATGACCCCTAACCTCTCACCTGGGTTCTGATGACCCCTAACCTCTCACCTGGGTTCTGATGACCCCTAACCTCTCACCTGGGTTCTGATTACCCCTAACCTCTCACCTGGGTTCTGATGACCCCTAACCTCTCACCTGGGTTCTGATGACCCCTAACCTCTCACCTGGGTTCTGATTACCCCTAACCTCTCACCTGGGTTCTGATGACCCTTAACCTCCCACCAGGGTTCTGATGAACCCTAATATCTCACCTGGGTTCTGATGACCCCTAACCTCTCACCTGGGTTCTGATGACCCCTAACCTCTCACCTGGTTCTGATGACCCCTAACCTCTCACCTGGGTTCTGATGACCCCTAACCTCTCACCTGGGTTCTGATTACCCCTAACCTCTCACCTGGGTTCTGATTACCCCTAACCTCTCACCTGGGTTCTGATGACCCCTAACCTCTCACCTGGGTTCTGATGACCCCTAACCTCTCACCTGGTTCTGATGACCCCTAACCTCTCACCTGGGTTCTGATGACCAATAACCTCTCACCTGGGTTCTGATTACCCCTAACCTCTCACCTGGTTCTGATGACCCCTAACCTCTCACCTGGTTCTGATGACCCCTAACCTCTCACCTGGGTTCTGATGACCACTAACCTCTCACCTGGGTTCTGATTACCCCTAATCTCTCACCAGGTTCTGATGACCCCTAACCTCTCACCTGGTTCTGATGACCCCTAACCTCTCACCTGGGTTATGATGACCCTTAATCTCTCACCTGGGTTCTGATGACCCCTAATCTCTCACCTGGTTCTGATGTCCCCTAACCTCTCACCTGGGTTATGATGACCCTTAATCTCTCACCTGGGTTCTGATGACCCCTAACCTCTCACCTGGGTTATGATGACCCTTAATCTCTCACCTGGGTTCTGATGACCCCTAATCTCTCACCTGGTTCTGATGTCCCCTAACCTCTCACCTGGGTTATGATGACCCTTAATCTCTCACCTGGGTTCTGATGACCCCTAACCTCTCACCTGGGTTATGATGACCCTTAATCTCTCACCTGGGTTCTGATGACCCTTAATCTCTCACCTGGGTTCTGATGACCCCTAATTTCTCACCTGGGTTCTGATGTCCCCTCACCTCTCACCTGGTTCTGATGACCCCTAACCTCTCACCTGGTTCTGATGTCCCCTAACCTCTCACCTGGGTTATGATGACCCTTAATCTCTCACCTGGGTTCTGATGACCCCTAATCTCTCACATGGGTTCTGATGTCCCCTCACCTCTCACCTGGTTCTGATGACCCCTAATCTCTCACCTGGGTTCTGATGTCCCATCACCTCTCACCTGGTTCTGATGACCCCTAATCTCTCACCTGGGTTCTGATGTCCCCTCACCTCTCACCTGGTTCTGATGACCCCTAATCTCTCACCTGGGTTCTGATGACCCCTAATCTCTCACCTGGGTTCTGATGTCCCCTCACCTCTCACCTGGTTATGATGACCCTTAATCTCTCACCTGGTTCTGATGTCCCCTAACCTCTCACATGGGTTATGATGACCCTTAATCTCTCACCTGGGTTCTGATGACCCCTCACCTCTCACCTGGGTTCTGATTACCCCTAATCTCTCACCAGGTTCTGATGACCCCTAACCTCTCACCTGGTTCTGATGACCCCTAACCTCTCACCTGGGTTATGATGACCCTTAATCTCTCACCTGGGTTCTGATGACCCCTAATCTCTCACCTGGTTCTGATGTCCCCTAACCTCTCACCTGGGTTATGATGACCCTTAATCTCTCACCTGGGTTCTGATGACCCCTAACCTCTCACCTGGGTTATGATGACCCTTAATCTCTCACCTGGGTTCTGATGACCCCTAATCTCTCACCTGGTTCTGATGTCCCCTAACCTCTCACCTGGGTTATGATGACCCTTAATCTCTCACATGGGTTCTGATGTCCCCTCACCTCTCACCTGGTTCTGATGACCCCTAATCTCTCACCTGGGTTCTGATGTCCCATCACCTCTCACCTGGTTCTGATGACCCCTAATCTCTCACCTGGGTTCTGATGTCCCCTCACCTCTCACCTGGTTCTGATGACCCCTAATCTCTCACCTGGGTTCTGATGACCCCTAATCTCTCACCTGGGTTCTGATGTCCCCTCACCTCTCACCTGGTTATGATGACCCTTAATCTCTCACCTGGTTCTGATGTCCCCTAACCTCTCACATGGGTTATGATGACCCTTAATCTCTCACCTGGGTTCTGATGACCCCTCACCTCTCACCTGGTTCTGATGACCCCTAACCTCTCACCTGGTTCTGATGTCCCCTAACCTCTCACCTGGGTTATGATGACCCTTAATCTCTCACCTGGTTCTGATGTCCCCTAACCTCTCACCTGGGTTCTGATGACCCTTAATCTCTCACCTGGGTTCTGATGACCCCTAATCTCTCACCTGGGTTCTGATGTCCCCTCACCTCTCACCTGGGTTCTGATGTCCCCTCACCTCTCACCTGGTTCTGATGACCCCTAACCTCTCACCTGGGTTATGATGACCCTTAATCTCTCACCTGGGTTCTGATGTCCCCTAACCTCTCACCTGGGTTCTGATGTCCCCTCACCTCTCACCTGGGTTATGATGACCCCTAACCTCTCACCTGGGTTCTGATGACCCCTAATCTCTCACCTGGGTTCTGATGACCCCTAACCTCTCACCTGGTTCTGATGACCCCTAATCTCTCACCTGGGTTCTGATGTCCCCTCACCTCTCACCTGGTTCTGATGACCCCTAATCTCTCACCTGGGTTCTGATGACCCCTAATCTCTCACCTGGGTTCTGATGTCCCCTCACCTCTCACCTGGTTATGATGACCCTTAATCTCTCACCTGGTTCTGATGTCCCCTAACCTCTCACATGGGTTATGATGACCCTTAATCTCTCACCTGGGTTCTGATGACCCCTCACCTCTCACCTGGTTCTGATGACCCCTAACCTCTCACCTGGTTCTGATGTCCCCTAACCTCTCACCTGGGTTATGATGACCCTTAATCTCTCACCTGGTTCTGATGTCCCCTAACCTCTCACCTGGGTTCTGATGACCCTTAATCTCTCACCTGGGTTCTGATGACCCCTAATCTCTCACCTGGGTTCTGATGTCCCCTCACCTCTCACCTGGGTTCTGATGTCCCCTCACCTCTCACCTGGTTCTGATGACCCCTAACCTCTCACCTGGGTTATGATGACCCTTAATCTCTCACCTGGGTTCTGATGTCCCCTCACCTCTCACCTGGGTTCTGATGTCCCCTCACCTCTCACCTGGGTTATGATGACCCCTAACCTCTCACCTGGGTTCTGATGACCCCTAATCTCTCACCTGGGTTCTGATGACCCCTAACCTCTCACCTGGTTCTGATGTCCCCTAATCTCTCACCTGGGTTCTGATGACCCCTAATCTCTCACCTGGTTCTGATGTCCCCTAACCTCTCACCTGGGTTCTGATGACCCCTAACCTCTCACCTGGGTTCTGAGGACCCCTAACCTCTCACCTGGGTTCTGATGTCCCCTAATCTCTCACCTGGGTTCTGATGACCCCTAACCTCTCACCTGGGTTCTGATGACCCCTAACCTCTCACCTGGGTTCTGATGACCCCTAACCTCTCACCTGGTTCTTGTCCAGCTCACAGTTCTTGTACTCCTGCTCTCCCTGCTCCTGGAAGGTGACAATGACGAAACCGACGAAGATGTTCATCATGAAGAAGGCAATGATGATGATGTAGATGATGAAGAAGATGGACACGACCACTCTGTAGTTGTAGACAGGGCCCAGGTCCTCTGAATGGGAGTCTATGGCCCGGTACAGGAGTCTGGAGAGGATGGAAACATAGTTCAAATCTAGAGACTAAAGCCCCATACTTTAACGTGTGTGTGTGTGTGTGCGTGTGTGTGTGTGTGTGTGCGTGTGTGTGTGTGTGTGTGTGTGTGTGTGTGTGTGTGTGTGTGTGTGTGTGTGTGTGTGTGTGTGTGTGTGTGTGTGTGTGTGTGTGTGTGCGTGCGTGCGTGCGTGTGTGTGTGTGTGGTCACTCTGCTGCTGTGATGCTGGACTCACGCTGGCCATCCTTCAAAGGTGGAGACGGCGAACAGAGCCATCATCCCCTGGAGCACGTCGTCAAAGTTGAAGTCACTGTTCTCCCAGACACGCATGGACCTCTCTGGCTTCCCCACGTCACCGTCCTTATACATGATGTATGAACCCCTGGGAGGGAGAACATAGGTAACACCTAGACACCCACAGCTCACACCTCACCCAGCCAGACAACTTATTACGGCCCAAATAGAGCCCACATCCACCTGAAATGACTGTCCAGATGTGATATGAGCCAGGTCAGACTGAGATGGGAGATGAGGTGATAAACTCACCTGCATTCAGGCTCTGTAGACTTGGAGCTGTCTGAGCAGTAGAAAAACTTCCCCTGAGAAGAGAACAACAGACATGTTCATCTTGGTGAAACATATCCACTATATTCTCATCACCACTACATCAGCTATGTTCAGTTCCCTCTCTTCGCCCTCTTCACTTCGTCCCGTTCTATCTCTCCTCTGTCCCTCTCTTCGCCCTCTTCACTTCGTCCCGCTCTATATCTCCTCCGTCCCTCTCTTCGCCCTCTCTCTTCACTTCATCCCGTTCTATCTCTCCTCCGTTCCTCTCTTCGCCCTCTCTCTTCACTTCGTCCCGTTCTATCTCTCCTCTGTCCCTCTCTTCGCCCTCTCTCTTCACTTCATCCCGTTCTATCTCTCCTCCGTCCCTCTCTTCGCCCTCTCTCTTCACTTCGTCCCGCTCTATATCTCCTCCGTCCCTCTCTTCGCCCTCTCTCTTCACTTCGTCCTGCTCTATCTCTCCTCTGTCCCTCTCTTCGCCCTCTCTCTTCACTTCATCCCGTTCTATCTCTCCTCCGTCCCTCTCTTCGCCCTCTCTCTTCACTTCGTCCCGCTCTATATCTCCTCCGTCCCTCTCTTCACCCTCTCTCTTCACTTCGTCCCGCTCTATCTCTCCTCCGTCCCTCTCTTCGCCCTCTCTCTTCACTTCGTCCTGCTCTATCTCTCCTCCGTCCCTCTCTTCGCCCTCTCTCTTCACTTCGTCCCGCTCTATCTCTCCTCCGTCCCTCTCTTCGCCCTCTCTCATCACTTCGTCCTGCTCTATCTCTCCTCCGTCCCTCTCTTCGCCCTCTCTCTTCACTTCGTCCCGCTCTATCTCTCCTCCGTCCCTCTCTTCGCCCTCTCTCTTCACTTCGTCCCGCTCTATCTCTCCTCCGTCCCTCTCTTCGCCCTCTCTCTTCACTTCGTCCCGCTCTATCTCTCCTCTGTCCCTCTCTTCGCCCTCTCTCTTCACTTCGTCCCGCTCTATCTCTCCTCCGTCCCTCTCTTCGCCCTCTCTCTTCACTTCGTCCTGCTCTATATCTCCTCCGTCCCTCTCTTCGCCCTCTCTCTTCACTTCGTCCCGCTCTATCTCTCCTCCGTCCCTCTCTTCGCCCTCTCTCTTCACTTCGTCCCGCTCTATCTCTCCTCCGTCCATCTCTTCGCCCTCTCTCTTCACTTCGTCCCGCTCTATCTCTCCTCCGTCCCTCTCTTCGCCCTCTCTCTTCACTTCGTCCCGCTCTATCTCTCCTCCGTCCCTCTTTTCGCCCTCTCTCTTCACTTCGTTCTGCTCTATCTCTCCTCCGTCCATCTCTTCGCCCTCTCTCTTCACTTCGTCCCGCTCTATCTCTCCTCCGTCCC
This sequence comes from Salvelinus alpinus, assembly GCF_045679555.1. Classification (NCBI taxonomy): domain Eukaryota; kingdom Metazoa; phylum Chordata; class Actinopteri; order Salmoniformes; family Salmonidae; genus Salvelinus; species Salvelinus alpinus. Next base: position 14,850,424 of record NC_092096.1, read on the forward strand.
TCTTTTTGCCCTCTCTCTTCACTCCGTCCCGCTCTATATCTCCTCCGTCCCTCTCTTCGCCCTCTCTCTTCACTTCGTCCCGCTCTATCTCTCCTCTGTCCCTCTCTTCGCCCTCTCTCTTCACTTCGTCCTGCTCTATCTCTCCTCCGTCTCTCTCTTCGCCCTCTCTCTTCACTTCGTCCTGCTCTATCTCTCCTCCGTCTCTGTCTTTACCTTGAAGAGTTGTACTCCGATGCAGGCGAACATGAACTGCAGCAGAGAGGTGACGATCACAATGTTTCCGATGGTTCGGATGGCCACGAACACACACTGGACCACATGCTGCGGAGAGAGAGAGAAGGAGAGAGAGAGAGGGAGAGAGGGAGAGAGAGAGAGAGAGAGAGAGAGAGAGAGAGAGAGAGAGAGAGAGAGAGAGAGAGAGAGAGAGAGAGAGAGAGAGAGAGAGAGAGAGAGAGAGAGAGAGAGAGAGAGAGAGAGAGAGAGAGAAAGAGGGAGAGAGACAGACACAGGGCTCATGAGGTTATCATAGAATCAGTTGGTGGACTATTTTCACTTGGTCTGGACTGGGTTGAAGCTAGAAGCTCTGGACGTGGATCACAGGAAGAAAGAGAAAACTTCAGGTAAGTCAAGGTGGAAAAGCTTTAGGGTTCACTGGTGAATCAGCTTCTTGTTGCTGTTAAAGACAAGGGAGAAGAGGGGAAAGGAGAGGAGAAGAAAGAGAACAAAGGAGAGGAAAGGCTATGAGAGGAGAGGAGAGAAGAAGAGGGGAAAGGAGAGGAGAGGACAGGAGAGGAGAGGAGAGGAGAGGAGAGGAGAAGAAAGGAGAGGAGAGGAAAGGAGAGGAGAAGAGGGGAGAAGAGAGGAAAGGAGAAGAGAGGAGAGGAGAAGAGAAGAGAAGAGAGGAGAGGAGAGGAGAAGAGAGGAAAGGAGAAGAGAGGAAAAGAGAGGAGAGGAGAGGAAATGAGAGGAGAGGAGAAGAGGGGAGAAGAGAGGAAAGGAGAGGAGAAGAGAGGAAAGGAGAAAAGAAGAGAGGAGATGAGAAGAGACGAGAGGAGAGGAGAAGAGAGGAAAGGAGAAGAGACGAGAGGAGAGGAGAAGAGAGGAAAGGAGAGGAGAAGAGAGGAAAGGAGAAGAGAAGAGAGGAGAGGAGAAGAGACGAGAGGAGAGGAGAAGAGAGGAAAGGAGAAGAGAAGAGAGGAGAAGAGAGGAAAGGAGAAGAGAAGAGATGAGAAGAGACGAGAGGAAAGGAGAAGAGAGGAAAGGAGAGGAGAAGAGAGGAGAAGAGATAACAGTAAGACTCACTTTGAGGCCCTTGGCCCTGTTGATAGCCCTCAGGGGCCGAAGAACTCTGAGAACACGAAGGATCTTCACCACGTTGATGGCACTGGACCTGAATAGACACAGATAAAGACCAGGTTATCGAGAGAGGTCAACTACTAAACCATATATCAACTACAAACAGAGAGGTCAACTACTAAACCATATAACCACTACAAACAGAGAGGTCAACTACAAACAGAGAGGTCAACTACTAAACCATATATCAACTACAAACAGAGAGGTTAACTACAGACAGAGAGGTCAACTACAGACAGAGAAGTCAACTACAGACATAAACAATATTTCTGTTGTCAATAGAACATGTTCTTGACATTAATGTTGGAGTTTGTAACCATTACAGTAAAAAGAGCAACGCTAAACGAATTGCGATGAGAATTCCTCAGTGTGTTTTAACCATTGAAACGTCCCTGTTGTAACGGTGTAGTGAAGGTCAACTCACTGTATCCCAGAGGAGATGAGCGACACGCTGACCACCACCAGATCCAGGATGTTGAAGTAGTTCCGACAGAACGAACCCTTATGGATGAACGCCCCGTACGCTGTCATCTACAAGGTCATGAACCAGGAAGAGAAAACCACGTGCACAGGAAACCGTAAGACAAAAGATTGCGATCGATGACGATGAAGTGAATGTCTGCTCACGGGGTTTGTTGTTCAACACGTCATGTTTTTCCAACACTTAAAACACTTCCAACACTTCACCAACCCTTTCCAGAGCACACCGTGTCCATTATGTGTGGTGTAGAGAGGACGTTGAGAAGGAATGAACGGTTACCTTCAGAATGATCTCTATGGTGAAGAGCCCAGTGAAGACATGGTCTGCATAGCCTAATATCTGAGACACAGGGATCACAATGCGGGTCAACACAATACATCACACAGTCATGCATCTCACAGAGGCTTCCATAGCATCACAATATGTGTCACAAATGGCACACTATTCCCTACATAGTGCACTACTTTTGACCAGGGCGTGGTTAAAAATAGTGCACTACATAGGGAATAGGGTGCCATTTGGGATGCACAACTGTATAATAACATAGAAGCTGTTCCACTGGATGTCATAAGGTGAATGCACCAATTTGTAAGTCGCTCTGGATAAGAGCGTCTGCTAAATGACTTAAATGTAAATGTAAATGTCTATAATAATATAGAGATAATGTAATTAAGTGGGGAAAGTAGTCACAAAGCGGCGCGTGATTCAGTGCCAGACGTTCAGATTCATTAATCCACTTCAAGTTATCGAGCGGAAAGGATGAAGTCTATTGAACCAGAGATCTAATGGTGTCACACACACACGCACGCACGCGCGCGCGCACGCACACACACACACACACACACACACACACACACACACACACACACACACACACACACACACACACACACACACACACACACACACACACACACACACACACACACACACACACACACACACACACACACACCTCTAAAGGCTGTTTAACCCACTCAGGGAGTGTGTGTTTGTGTGTGTGTGTGTGTGTGTGTGTGTGTGTGTGTGTGTGTGTGTGTGTGTGTGTGTGTGTGTGTGTGTGTGTGTGTGTGTGTGTGTGTGTGTGTGTGTGTGTGTGTGTGAGAGAGAGACTAGAGACAGAAAGAGAGAGAGAGTATGGAAGTTAGTGTGTTTTTGCATGCATGTACAGTGTGTCCGTGCCTCTGTGTGTGTGTACATGTGGCCGTGCCTCTGTGTGTGTGTGCCTGTGTGTGTACACGTGTCCGTGCCTCTGTGTGTGTGTGCCTGTGTGTGTACACGTGTCCGTGCCTCTGTGTGTGTGTGTGTACATGTTACCGTGCCTCTGTGTGTGCGTGTGTAGATGTGTCCGTGCCTCTGTGTGTGTGTGCCTGTGTGTGTACATGTGTCCGTGCCTCTGTGTGTGTGTGCCTGTGTGTGTACACGTGTCCGTGCCTCTGCGTGTGTGTGTGTAGATGTGTCCGTGCCTCTGCGTGTGTAAGACATAAACACACACCTGGTTCCTGAAGGAGTCGTTCCGGACAGGATCCTCTGCAGCCAGAGAGATACTGCTCAGTAGAATGAAGAACAGGATGAGGTTGGTGAAGATGTTGTGGTTCACCATCTTATGGCACAGAACCCTGAACCTGGGGAGAGGGAGGGAGGGAGGGAGGGAGGGAGGGGGGAGGGAAGGAGGGAGGGAGGGAGGGAGGGAGGGAGGGGGGAGGGAAGGAGGGAGGGAGGGAAGGAGGGGGAGGGAAGGAGGGAGGGAGGGAGGAAGGCAGGAAGGGAGGAAGGGAGGGAGGAAGGAGGGGGGAGGGAAGGAGGGAGGGAGGAAGGAAGGAAGGGAGGGAGGGAAGAAGGGATGGAGGAAGGAAGTAAGGGAGGGAGGAAGGAAGGGAGGGAGGGAGGGAGGGAGGGAGGGAGGGAGGGAGGGAGGGAGGGAGTGAGGGAGGGAGGGAGGGAGGAAGGAAGGAAGGAAGGAAGGAAGGAAGGAAGGAAGGAAGGAAGGAAGGAAGGAAGGAAGGAAGGAAGGAAGGAAGGAAGGAAGGAAGGAAGGAAGGAAGGAAGGAAGGAAGGAAGGAAGGAAGGAAGGAAGGAAGGAAGGAAGGAAGGAAGGAAGGAAGGAGGGAGGGAGGGAGGAAGGAAGAGATGGACAGGCAAACAGACAGAGAAAAAATAGTGATCAATAGATCAGGGCACAGAGAGATCAGAGAGAACCCTAATCCTACAGACATTTCAGTCATTTAACAGACGCTCTTATCCAGAGCGACTTACAGAAGCTCTACCAAGTGAGCCACACGGAACATCAGACAACAGACATCTGACATCAGACAGACATCAGACATCAGACAGAAATCAGACATCAGACAGACATCAGACAGACAGACATCAGACAGACATCAGACATCAGACAGACAGACATCAGACAGACAGACAGACAGACATCAGACAGACATCAGACATCAGACAGACAGACATCAGACAGACAGACATCAGACAGACAGACATACATCAGACATCAGACAGACATCAGACAGACATCAGACAGTAATCAGACATCAGACAGACATCAGACAGACATCAGACAGACAGACAGACATCAGACAGACATCAGACAGCCAGACATCAGCCAGACATCAAACAGACAGACATCAGACATCAGCCAGACATCAGCCAGACATCAGACAGACATCAGACAGACATCAGACAGAAATCAGCCAGATGTGGTGTGTTTAGGGACCCCTCTCATAGACTCCACCAGCTTCTCTCAGTATATTTGTGGGTGAGCTGTCTCTTACTTGTTGGTGTTGCTGAAGATGAAGAATGCCCTGGCCTCAGGCATGGGAATAGCCTTCTCCTTCAGCTGAATGTCAGACAGGGGCCGAGGCCGGGGGCCCACTGGCATCTCAGGCTCCTCATCCTCTTCTACAAGGGCCACGCAGGAGAGAAAGAGGGAGAACAGGAGGAGAAGAGGAGAGGAGAGAGAGAAAGTGTTAGAGATGGAGGAGTTAGTCAGTTATGTTGAGAAATAGTTGAATGAGCTGTTTATAAATGAATCTGGTATAGTTATTTCAGTTTGTTATTGTAGTTACCTCATACTATAACAATTACCCACAATTCATCAGTAAAAAAGTTAAAAGCCAAATGAATTTTAACTTTTTCATTTATCTACAAACGTGGACACCTGGATTGGTAAGGCAACAGTACATACAAAACAGCAACACACCCCCTCACTCCCCTCACGCGGTCATCCAAGATGGCGTAGCAGTGTAGACGTGTTTCTTTAGTCCTCTCGTGTACGTTCGTATTTTTTCGTATTTCTTGTATATATTTTAACATTTTTTTTCTATCTCTTTTCGATTTTTAATTCGATTATACCTTCCGGTAACCTACCTCACCCAATGTGATACGGAATCGCTATTATTTTTTAACTTTGGAACACTTTCAAGAACCCCCAGTAGCTAACCAGCTAATCAGCTACAAGCTAATTTAGCCATTTTTTGCCGCTGCTAGCAGCTTTTACCTTCTGCACAGACACCAGCCCTGTTATTAGCCTGGATATTACTCACCAATTTACCAGCATCGGACTGTCTCTCGACAACAACGCCGGATTCCTGCCGTAATCCCTGAGCCACTACTTCTGATCCTCACAGCTAGCTTGCAGCTAACGCAGCTAGCGCCACTGCCACGAAGCTAGCACCAGTTAGCAAACACAATTCTACAATTCACAACCTCTCTTTCGCCATCGCCATCCGGCTTGGATTCTCTGTCGACACGACCACGTCTGGTCTGCAGACGAATACCCCATCCGCTGTGCCCTCAACCGGCCTCCGTCTGAGCAGACCCCCTCCGTCTGAGCAGACCACCCCCCGGGCTACTAACTTTAAACGCCGCGTGCTAGCTTAGTGGAGGCCTCCCTGCTCCATCTACGGCTGCCCCCTGGACACTATGATCACTTGGCTACATAGCTGATGCCTGCTTGACTGTCCATTAATTCACGGTACTCCATTCTGTTTATTTGTGTTTTATCTGTCGGCTCTGTGCTTTAACTCAGGATCTGTGTGTAGTTAATCTGACCCTCTCTGCCTAGTCGTCGCCATTTTTACCTGTTGTTGCTGTGTTAGTGGACTAGCTGCTGTTATCTTACCTGTTGTTTTAGCTAGCTCTCCCAATCAAGACCTGCAATCACTTTATGCCTTATTGTATGTCTCTCTCAAATATCAATATGCCTTGCATACTGTTGTTCAGGCTAGTTATCATTATCATTGTTTTGGTTTGCAATGGACCCCGTAGTTCCACTCTCCGTACCTCTGATACCTCCTTTGTCCCACCCCCCACACATGCGGTGACCTCACCCATTGAGACCAGCATGTCCAGAGATACAACCTCTCTTATCATCACCCAGTGCCTGGGCTTGCCTCCGCTGTACCCGTGCCCCACCATACCCCTGTCTGCACATTATGCCCAGAATCTATTCTACCACGCCCATAAATCTGCTCCTTTTATTCTTTGTCCCCAACGCTCTAGGCGACCAGTTTTGATAGCCTTTAGCCGCACCCTCATCCTACTACTCCTCTGTTCCTCGGGTGATGTGGAGGTAAACCCAGGCCCTGCATGTCCCCAGTCACCCTCATTTGTTGACTTCTGTGATCGAAAAAGCCTTGGCCTCATGCATGTCAACATCAGAAGCCTCCTCCCTAAGTTTGCCTTACTCACCGCTTTAGCACACTCTGCCAACCCTGATGTCCTTGCCGTGTCCGAATCCTGGCTTAGGAAGGCCACCAAAAATTCTGGGATTTCCATACCCAACTATAACACTTTCCGTCAAGATAGAACTGCCAAAGGGGGAGGAGTTGCAATCTACTGCAGAGATAGCCTGCAAAGTTCTGTCATACTTTCCAGGTCTATGCCCAAACAGTTCGAACTTCTAATTTTAAAAATTAATCTCTCCAGAAATAAGTCTCTCACTGTTGCCGCCTGCTACCGACCCCCCTCAGCTCCCAGCTGTGCCCTGGACACCATCTGTGAATTGATCGCTCCCCATCTAGCTTCAGAGTTTGTTCTGTTAGGTGACCTAAACTGGGATATGCTTAACACCCCGGCAGTCCTACAATCCAAGCTTGATGCCCTCAATCTCACACAAATCATCAAGGAACCCACCAGGTACAACCCTAAATCCGTAAACATGGGCACCCTAATAGACATTATCCTGACCAACCTGCCCTCCAAATACACCTCTGCTGTCTTCAATCAAGATCTCAGCGATCACTGCCTCATTGCCTGTATCCGCCACGGGTCCGCGGTCAAACGACCACCCCTCATCACTGTCAAACGCTCCCTAAAACACTTCTGCGAGCAGGCCTTTCTAATCGACCTGGCCCGGGTACCCTGGAAGGATATTGACCTCATCCCGTCAGTTGAGGATGCCTGGTCATTCTTTAAAAGTTACTTCCTCACCATATTAGACAAGCATGCTCCGTTCAAAAAATGCAGAACCAAGAACAGATATAGCCCTTGGTTCACTCCAGACCTGACTGCCCTCGACCAGCACAAAAACATCCTGTGGCGAACTGCAATAGCATCGAAGAGCCCCCGCGATATGCAACTGTTCAGGGAAGTCAGGAACCAATACACGCAGTCAGTCAGGAAAGCAAAGGCCAGCTTTTTCAAGCAGAAATTTGCATCCTGTAGCTCTAACTCCAAAAAGTTCTGGGATACTGTAAAGTCCATGGAAAACAAGAGCACCTCCTCCCAGCTGCCCACTGCACTGAGGCTAGGTAACACGGTCACCACTGATAAGTCCGTGATAATCGAAAACTTCAACAAACATTTCTCAATGGCTGGCCATGCCTTCCTCCTGGCGACTCCAACCTTGGCCAACAGCCCCGCCCCCCCCGCTGCTACTCGCCCAAGCCTCCCCAGCTTCTCCTTTACCCATATCCAGATAGCAGATGTTCTGAAAGAGCTGGAAAACCTGGACCCATACAAATCAGCTGGGCTTGACAATCTGGACCCCCTATTTCTGAAACTGTCCGCCGCCATTGTCGCACCCCCTATTACCAGCCTGTTCAACCTCTCCTTCGTATCATCTGAGATCCCCAAGGATTGGAAAGCTGCCGCGGTCATCCCCCTCTTCAAAGGGGGAGACACCCTGGACCCAAACTGTTACAGACCTATATCCATCCTGCCCTGCCTATCTAAGGTCTTCGAAAGCCAAGTCAACAAACAGATCACTGACCATCTCGAATCCCACCGTACCTTCTCCGCTGTGCAATCCGGTTTCCGAGCCGGTCACGGGTGCACCTCAGCCACGCTCAAGGTACTAAACGATATCATAACCGCCATCGATAAAAGACATTACTGTGCAGCCGTCTTCATCGACCTGGCCAAGGCTTTCGACTCTGTCAATCACCATATTCTTATCGGCAGACTCAGTAGCCTCGGTTTTTCTAATGACTGCCTTGCCTGGTTCACCAACTACTTTGCAGACAGAGTTCAGTGTGTCAAATCGGAGGGCATGTTGTCCGGTCCTCTGGCAGTCTCTATGGGGGTACCACAGGGTTCAATTCTCGGGCCGACTCTTTTCTCTGTATACATCAATGATGTTGCTCTTGCTGCGGGCGATTCCCTGATCCACCTCTACGCAGACGACACCATTCTATATACTTCCGGCCCTTCCTTGGACACTGTGCTATCTAACCTCCAAACGAGCTTCAATGCCATACAACACTCCTTCCGTGGCCTCCAACTGCTCTTAAACGCTAGTAAAACCAAATGCATGCTTTTCAACCGGTCGCTGCCTGCACCCGCACGCCCGACTAGCATCACCACCCTGGACGGTTCCGACCTAGAATATGTGGACATCTATAAGTACCTAGGTGTCTGGCTAGACTGCAAACTCTCCTTCCAGACTCATATCAAACATCTCCAATCCAAAATCAAATCAAGAATCGGCTTTCTATTCCGCAACAAAGCCTCCTTCACTCACGCCGCCAAACTTACCCTAGTAAAACTGACTATCCTACCGATCCTCGACTTCGGCGATGTCATCTACAAAATAGCTTCCAATACTCTACTCAGCAAACTGGATGCAGTTTATCACAGTGCCATTCGTTTTGTTACTAAAGCACCTTATACGACCCACCACTGCGACCTGTATGCCCTAGTCGGCTGGCCCTCGCTACATGTTCGTCGTCAGACCCACTGGCTCCAGGTCATCTACAAGGCTATGCTAGGTAAAGTGCCGCCTTATCTCAGTTCACTGGTCACGATGGCTACACCCACCCGCAGCACGCGCTCCAGCAGGTGTATCTCACTGATCATCCCCAAAGCCAAAACCTCATTTGGACGCCTTTCCTTCCAGTTCTCTGCTGCCTGCGACTGGAACGAATTGCAAAAATCTCTGAAGTTGGAGACTTTTATCTCCCTCAACAACTTTAAAAATCTGCTATCCGAGCAGCTAACCGATCGCTGCAGCTGTACATAGTCCATCTGTAAACTACCCACCCAATTTACCTACCTCACCCCCCATACTGCTTTTATTTATTTACTTTTCTGCTCTTTTGCACACCAGTATCTCTTCTTGCACATGATCATCTGATGATTTATCACTCCAGTGTTAATCTGCTAAATTGTAATTATTCGATTTATTGCCTACCTCATGCCTTTTGCACACATTGTATATAGATTCTCTTTTTTTCTACCATGTTATTGACTTGTTTATTGTTTACTCCATGTGTAACTCTGTGTTGTCTGTTCACACTGCTATGCTTTATCTTGGCCAGGTCGCAGTTGCAAATGAGAACTTGTTCTCAACTAGCCTACCTGGTTAAATAAAGGTGAAAAAAAAAAAGAAAAAAAAAAAGAAACTCAACATTCTAACATCAACATACCCCCTCACACAACATTCTAACATCAACATCCCCTCACACAACATTCTAACATCAACACCCCCTCACACAACATTCTAACATCAACACCCCCTCACTCAACATTCTAACATCAACACCCCCTCACACAACATTCTAACATCAACACCCCCTCACACAACATTCTAACATCAACACCCCCTCACTCAACATTCTAACATCAACACCCCCTCACACAACATTCTAACATCAACACCCCCTCACACAACATTCTAACATCAACACCCCCTCACACAACATTCTAACATCAACACACCCTCACTCAACATTCTAACATCAAAACCCCCTCACACAACATTCTAACATCAACAGCCCCTCACTCAACATTCTAGCATCAAAACCCCCTCACACAACATTCTAACATCAACACCCCCTCACACAACATTCTAACATCAACACCCCCTCACACAACATTTTAACATCAACACCCCCTCACTCAACATTCTAACATCAACACCCCCTCACTCAACATTCTAACATCAACACACCCCCTCACTCAACATTCTAACATCAACACACCCCCTCACACAACATTCTAACATCAACACCCCCCCTCACTCAACATTCTAACATCAACACCCCCTCACACAACATTCTAACATCAACATCCCCTCACTCAACATTCTAACATCAACACACCCCCTCACTCAACATTCTAACATCAACACCCCCTCACACAACATTCTAACATCAACACCCCCTCACACAACATTCTAACATCAACACCCCCTCACTCAACATTCTAACATCAACACCCCCTCACACAACATTCTAACATCAACACCCCCTCACACAACATTCTAACATCAACACCCCCTCACTCAACATTCTAACATCAACACCCCCTCACACAACATTCTAACATCAACACCCCCTCACTCAACATTCTAACATCAACACCCCCTCACACAACATTCTAACATCAACACCCCCTCACTCAACATTCTAACATCAACACACCCTCACACAACATTCTAACATCAACACCCCCTCACACAACATTCTAACATCAACACCCCCTCACACAACATTCTAACATCAACACCCCCTCACTCAACATTCTAACATCAACACGCCCTCACACAACATTCTAACATCAACACCCCCTCACACAACATTCTAGCATCAAAACCCCCTCACTCAACATTCTAACATCAACACCCCCTCACTCAACATTCTAACATCAACACCCCCTCACACAACATTCTAGCATCAACACCCCCTCACTCAACATTCTAGCATCAACACCCCCTCACTCAACATTCTAACATCAACACCCCCTCACTCAACATTCTAACATCAACACCCCCTCACACAACATTCTAACATCAACACCCCCTCACTCAACATTCTAACATCAACACCCCCTCACACAACATTCTAGCATCAACACCCCCTCACTCAACATTCTAGCATCAACACCCCCTCACTCAACATTCTAACATCAACACCCCCTCACTCAACATTCTAACATCAACACCCCCTCACACAACATTCTAACATCAACACCCCCTCACACAACATTCTAACATCAACGAGGCAAAGCACAGCAGACAAAAGAGAGAGAGAACCAGAACAACTTAATGTTGTGAATGTCCTGATTTGAGTGTGGAAGTCTCTTAATGTTTTGGTGTGATTTGGTTCTCTGCTCCTGCTTGTTGTCCGGTGTGGTTCAGCCCTTAGAAAGGTCCGGCTTACTTTTTATCACCGGTACAGTGGCACCTGGAAAATCATTAGCTGGATACGGGTTCTTCTCTTCATTCACATCTACTTGGTACTCATCAATGTTGATCTGTCAAAACACAGTAACACGGCTCCACATCACACTCAATACGGACAGAACTAGTCACACTACTTTTAAAAGGAAACACCATGCCACCTGTTGAGAGTAGACGTGTTTTCACAGATGAAGAATTAGACTGATACTAACTAAACCAAACATATTTTATGTTGTTGAATCTGTAAAGTGAAGTATTGACTTGACTAGATAATAATAGATTACAACTGGTGTCTCCAGTCAGGAGGACAGGTATATCTAACAAGGACAGGTGTATCTAACAAGGACAGGTGTGTCTAACGAGGACATGTGTGTCTAACGAGGACAGGTGCACCTAACAAGGACAGGTGTGTCTAACGAGGACAGGTATGTCTAACAAGGACAGGTGTATCTAACAAGGACAGGTGTGTCTAACGAGGACATGTGTGTCTAATGAGGACAGGTGAACCTAACAAGGACAGGTGTGTCTAACAAGGACAGGTGTGTCTAACGAGGACAGGTATATCTAACGAGAACAGGTATATCTAACGAGGACAGGTATATCTAACGAGGACAGGTATATCTAACAAGGACAGGTCCATCTAACGAGGACAGGTATATCTAACAAGGACAGGTGTATCTAACAAGGACAGGTACAGTGGGGAGAACAAGTATTTGATACACTGCCGATTTTGCAGGTTTTCCTACTTACAAAGCATGTAGAGGTCTGTAATTATTATCATAGGTACACTTCAACTATGAGAGACGGAATCTAAAACAAAAATCCAGAAAATCACATTGTATGATTTTTAAGTAATTAATTTGCATTTTATTGCATGACATAAGTATTTGATACATCAGAAAAGCAGAACTTAATATTTGGTACAGAAACCTTTGTTTGCAATTACAGAGATCATACGTTTCCTGTAGTTCTTGACTAGGTTTGCACACACTGCAGCAGGGATTTTGGCCCACTCCTCCCTACAGATCTTCTCCAGATCCTTCAGGTTTCGGGGCTGTCGCTGGGCAATACGGACTTTCAGCTCCCTCCAAAGATTTTCTATTGGGTTCAGGTCTGGAGACTGGCTAGGCCACTCCAGGACCTTGAGATGCTTCTTACGGAGCCACTCCTTAGTTGCCATGGCTGTGTGCTTCGTGTCGTTGTCATGCTGGAAGACCCAGCCACGACCCATCTTCAATGCTCTTACTGAGGGAAGGAGGTTGTTGGCCAAGATCTCGCGATACATGGCCCCATCCATCCTCCCCTCAATACGGTGCAGTCGTCCTGTCCCCTTTGCAGAAAAGCATCCCCAAAGAATGATGTTTCCACCTCCATGCTTCACGGTTGGGATGGTGTTCTTGGGGTTGTACTCATACTTCTTCTTCCTCCAAATACGGCGAGTGGAGTTAGACCAAAAAGCTCTATTTTTGTCTCATCAGACCACATGACCTTCTCCCATTCCTCCTCTGGATCATCCAGATGGTCATTGGCAAACTTCAGACAGGCCTGGACATGCACTGGCTTAAGCAGGGGGACCTTGCGTGCGCTGCAGGATTTTAATCCATGACGGCGTAGTGTGTTACTAATGGTTTTCTTTGAGACTGTGGTCCCAGCTCTCTTCAGGTCATTGACCAGGTCCTGCCGTGTAGTTCTGGGCTGATCCCTCACCTTCCTCATGATCATTGATGCCCCACGAGGTGAAATCTTGCATGGAGCCCCAGACCGAGGGTGATTGACCGTCATCTTGAACTTCTTCCATTTTCTAATAATTGCGCCAACAGTTGTTTCCTTCTCACCAAGCTGCTTGCCTATTGTCCTGTAGCCCATCCCAGCCTTGTGCAGGTCTACAATTTTATCCCTGATGTCCTTACACAGCTCTCTGGTCTTGGCCATTGTGGAGAGGTTGGAATCTGTTTGATTGTGTGTGGACAGGTGTCTTTTATACAGGTAACGAGTTCAAACAGGTGCAGTTAATACAGGTAATGAGTGGAGAACAGGAGGGCTTCTTAAAGAAAAACTAACAGGTCTGTGAGAGCCGGAATTCTTACTGGTTGGTAGGTGATCAAATACTTATGTCATGCAATAAAATGCAAATTAATTATTTAAAAATCATACAATGGGATTTTCTGGATTTTTGTTTTAGATTCCGTCTCTCACAGTTGAAGTGTACCTATGATAAAAATGACAGACCTCTACATGCTTTGTAAGTAGGAAAACCTGCAAAATCGGCAGTGTATCAAATACTTGTTCTCCCCACTGTATATCTAACAAGGACAGGTATATCTAGCGAGGACAGGTATATCTAACAAGGATAGGTATGTCTAACGAGGACAGGTATATCTAACAAGGACAGGTGTGTCTAAAGAGGACAGGTATGTCTAATGAGGACAGGTATATCTAACAAGGACAGGTGTGTCTAACGAGGACAGGTATATCTAACAAGGACAGGTGTATCTAACAAGGACAGGTATATCTAACAAGGACAGGTATATCTAACAAGGACAGGTACATCTAACGAGGACAGGTGTGTCTAACGAGGACAGGTGAACCTAACAAGGACAGGTGTGTCTAACGAGGACAGGTGAATCTAACAAGGACAGGTGTATCTAACGAGGACAGGTGAACCTAACAAGGACAGGTGTGTCTAACGAGGACAGGTGAATCTAACGAGGACAGGTGTGTCTAACGAGGACAGGTGCACCTAACAAGGACAGGTGTGTCTAACGGGGACAGGTGTGTCTAACGAGGACAGGTGCATCTAACAAGGACAGGTGTGTCTAACGGGGACAGGTGTGTCTAACGAGGACAGGTGTGTTTAACGAGGACAGGTGTATCTAACGAGGACAGGTATATCTAACGAGGACAGGTATATCTAACAAGGACAGGTGTGTCTAACGAGGACAGGTGAACCTAACAAGGACAGGTGTATCTAACGAGGACAGGTCCGTCTAACGAGGACAGGTGCGTCTAACGAGGACAGGTGCGTCTAACGAGGACAGGTGTGTCTAACGAGGACAGGTGTGTCTAACGAGGACAGGTGTGTCTAACGAGGACAGGTGTGTCTGAGACATACCTTGGTGGCATTGGTTGTCTCTCCGTCTGAGGTGATGGACTTCAGCTCAATCTTCTCCTCTTTCTTCTCTTCTGCCTCGATCATCGGGGGCTTTTCGTTGACATGACGTTTCTCTGGACTGGCCATTCTGTGTCAGAATGGAGCAAAACCATTCAGGCATACACACTTGACTGGATGTGGATGCACACACACACACAGACACAGACACAGACACACACACACACACACACACACACACACACACACACACACACACACACACACACACACACACACACACACACACACACACACACACACACACACACACACACACACACACACACACACACACACACACACACACACACACACACACACACACACACACACACACATCATGCAAATTACCTGGCCAGCTTCTTCCTCTCCTTCTCCTCCTCCTCCTCCTTCTGTGCTGACGTCAGACTCTCAGCATCAGCCAGGTTGTCCACGGCGATGGCCAAGAAGACATTCAGCAGGATATCTGGTCAGGGAGGTGGAGTCAAGGAAGTGGAGTACGGCTTCAGCTAGTAAACAATGAAGTGTCAGCTGATCACTCACAATGTAGAACAATACACCTGGGTGACATGCCTGAGTGACGAGTTGAGTTGACAACAAACAATCAACCCTGATACTTCAGTAGCCTGGAATCCAAACTGAATATCACTCTGTTTCACCTGCTATGGTTTGGATTTCAGGCTACTTCTAGTCAAATGAGGAAACATCTGAGATACCATACCAGTGGTATTACAATGAACTGGGTTGACAGGGGAACAATCATCCTGCTGATGGTTCTGGATTTAAAGCCGCATGTCCCCTGTCAGTGTGAAAGACCCCGACACACATCCGTTCTTGACAAGGATACAGTTTCCACAGATGAACAGGATGATGAAGTAGATGCAGACTAGCATCCCTGGGAAGGACGCTCCTCCGTAGGCCATGATGCCGTCATACATCACCGAGTTCCAGTCCTCACCTGTCAGGATCTGAGAACACACACAGGAACAACAGATGAAGGAGGTAAACTACAACATCAATAACTATTCACCATAGACAACAACTATTCACCATAGACAACAACTATTCACCATAGACAACAACTATTCACCATAGACAACAACTATTCACCATAGACAACAACTATTCACCATAGACAACAACTATTCACCATAGACAGCAACTATTCACCACAGACAGCAACTATTCACCATAGACAACAACTATTCACCATAGACAACAACTATTCACCACAGACAACAACTATTCACCACAGACAACAACTATTCACCATAGACAACAACTATTCACCATAGACAACAACTATTCACCATAGACAACAACTATTCACCATAGACAACAACTATTCACCATAGACACCAACTATTCACCATAGACAACAACTATTCACCATAGACAACACCTATTCACCATAGACAGCAACTATTCACCATAGACAGCCACTATTCACTATAGACAACAACTATTCACCACAGACAACAACTATTCACCATATGCAACAACTATTCACCATAGACAACAACTATTCACCACAGACAACAACTATTCACCATAGACAACAACTATTCACCATAGACAACAACTATTCACCATAGACAACTATTCACCATAGACAACAACTATTCACCATAGACAACTATTCACCATAGACAACAAGAAAGTTACAGTTACTCTATTGACTGGACCTTGAGAATATAGTAAAGTAGACTAGAGTATAATAGAGTACAGTAGACTATAGTATAATAAAGTACAGTAGACTATAATAGAGTACAGTAGAGTACAATAGAGTATAATAGAGTACAGTAGACTATAGTATAATAAAGTACAGTAGACTATAATAGAGTACAGTAGAGTATAATAGAGTACAGTAGAGTACACTACAGTATAATAGAGTACAGTAGACTATAGTATAATAGAGTACAGTAGACTAGAGTATAAAAGAGTACAGTAGACTAAACTAGAGTATAATATAGTACAGTAGAGTAGACTAGAGTATAATAGAGTACAGTAGACTAGAGTATAATAGAGTACAGTAGACTAGAGTATAAAAGAGTACAGTAGACTAAACTATAGTATAATATAGTACAGTAGACTAAACTAGAGTATAATAGAGTTCAGTAGACTAGAGTATAATATAGTACAGTAGACTAAACTATACTATAATAGAGTACAGTAGACTAGACTGGAGTATAATATAGTACAGTAGAGTAGGCTACAGTATAATACAGTACAGTAAACTAGAGTATAATATCGTACAGTACAGTAAACTAGAGTATAATAAAGTACAGTAGAGTAAACTAGACTATAATAGAGCACAGTAGACTAGACTTTAATAGAGCACAGTAGACTAGACTATACTATAATAGAGTACAGTAGACTAGACTGGAGTATAATATAGTACAGTAGAGTAGACTACAGTATAATACAGTACAGTAAACTAGAGTATAATAAAGTACAGTACAGTAGACTACAGTATAACAGAGTACAGTAGAGTAAACTACAGTATAATATAGTACAGTAGAGTAAACTAGAGTATAATATAGTACAGTACAGTAGACTATAATATAGTACAGTAGAGTAGACTGCAGTATAATAAAGTACAGTAGAGTAGACTAGTGTATAATAAAGTACAGTAGAGTAAACTAGACTTAAATAGAGCACAGTAGACTAGACTATAATATAGTACAGTAGAACCAAACAGATTCTCCATCACTTCTCTCCCTACCTGAAAGACGGTGAGCAGCGACTGGGGGAAGTTGTCGAAGGTTGACTAGAGTATAATATAGTACAGTAGAACCAAACAGATTCTCCATCACTTCTCTCCCTACCTGAAAGACGGTGAGCAGCGACTGGGGGAAGTTGTCGAAGGTTGATCGGCGCGTCTCGTCAAAGTTGAACTTGCCTCCGAAGAGCTGCATGCCGAGCAGGCTGAAGATGATGATGAAGAGGAAGAGTAGCAGTAACAGGGAGGCGATGGAGCGAACAGAGTTCAGCAGCGATGCCACCAGGTTACTCAGAGAGTTCCAATACCTGAGAAAAAGAGAGAATGGAGGGAGAGAGAAAGAGAGAGAGGGAGAGGGAGAGATAGAGAGAGAGGGAGATAGAGGGAGAGGGAGATAGAGAGAGAGAGAGGGAGAGATAGAGACAGAGTTGGAGTCAGCATCCGAACTACAATACCCCAGACACCACAGGGCAATGACTACACTGGCACTCAACTCACAGAGCTACCGTTGACTACAGTACCCAGGAGGCAGCAGGTGAGAGAAAGGGCTATAGCACTGGATTGTGGTCCTGTCTGTAGCTCTGAGTTCTGTTCAGAGACCGTTTAATACCGTGCCATGTTATTAAAGGGCCAGTGCTCTTATTCCCTCTGTGACAACATAGGCCGTGGTAGCTGCACTCGTACCTGGCTTCACTGAGAGTTTCTAGTGACAGAGACCAACACTTCCTGTGAGAGCTGAGGCAGCAGCGAACCAAGGCATCAGCTAACTTCAATTCCCCTTCAATGAGTGAACTTGACCACGCAAAAACATGATGCACTCTGTGTATTAGACTGAGTACTGGTGTAGTACTGTATTAGACTGAGTACTGGTGTAGTATTGTATTAGACTGAGTGCTGGTGTAGTACTGTATTAGACTGAGTACTGGTGTAGTACTGTATTAGACTGAGTACTGGTGTAGTACTGTATTAGACTGAGTACTGGTGTAGTATTGTATTAGACTGAGTACTGGTGTAGTATTGTAGTAGGCTGAGTACTGGTGTAGTACTGTATTAGACTGAGTACTGGTGTAGTACTGTATTAGACTGAGTACTGGTGTAGTACTGTATTAGACTGAGTACTGGTGTAGTACTGTATTAGACTGAGTACTGGTGTAGTACTGTATTAGACTGAGTACTGGTGTAGTATTGTATTAGACTGAGTACTGGTGTAGTACTGTATTAGGCTGAGTACTGGTGTAGTATTGTATTAGACTGAGTACTGGTGTAGTATTGTATTAGACTGAGTACTGGTGTAGTATTGTATTAGACTGAGTACTGGTGTAGTATTGTATTAGACTGAGTACTGGTGTAGTATTGTATTAGGCTGAGTACTGGTGTAGTATTGTATTAGACTGAGTACTGGTGTAGTATTGTATTAGACTGAGTACTGGTGTAGTATTGTATTAGGCTGAGTACTGGTGTAGTATTGTATTAGACTGAGTACTGGTGTAGTATTGTATTAGACTGAGTACTGGTGTAGTACTGTATTAGACTGAGTACTGGTGTAGTATTGTATTAGACTGAGTACTGGTGTAGTATTGTATTAGACTGAGTACTGGTGTAGTATTGTATTAGGCTGAGTACTGGTGTAGTATTGTATTAGACTGAGTACTGGTGTAGTATTGTATTAGACTGAGTGCTGGTGTAGTACTGTATTAGACTGAGTACTGGTGTAGTATTGTATTAGACTGAGTACTGGTGTAGTACTGTATTAGAATGAGTGCTGGTGTAGTACTGTATTAGACTGAGTACTGGTGTAGTATTGTATTAGACTGAGTACTGGTGTAGTATTGTATTAGACTGAGTACTGGTGTAGTATTGTATTAGACTGAGTGCTGGTGTAGTACTGTATTAGACTGAGTACTGGTGTAGTACTGTATTAGACTGAGTACTGGTGTAGTACTGTATTAGACTGAGTACTGGTGTAGTATTGTATTAGACTGAGTACTGGTGTAGTATTGTAGTAGGCTGAGTACTGGTGTAGTACTGTATTAGACTGAGTACTGGTGTAGTACTGTATTAGACTGAGTACTGGTGTAGTACTGTATTAGACTGAGTACTGGTGTAGTACTGTATTAGACTGAGTACTGGTGTAGTATTGTATTAGACTGAGTACTGGTGTAGTATTGTATTAGACTGAGTACTGGTGTAGTATTGTATTAGACTGAGTACTGGTGTAGTATTGTATTAGGCTGAGTACTGGTGTAGTATTGTATTAGACTGAGTACTGGTGTAGTATTGTATTAGACTGAGTACTGGTGTAGTACTGTATTAGACTGAGTACTGGTGTAGTACTGTATTAGACTGAGCAGGCTTTTGATTAGACTGAGGGACCTCCCAGGCTTGGAGAAGAGCAGTGAGACTGAACAGTGACTGGATGGACTGGTACAGTAGGTAGGGGAAACGTAGTGGGACCATAGCAGAGGAGGCTGGTGAGGGAAGGACGGCTTAAAATAATGGCAGGAATGGAATCGATGGAGTGCTATCAAATACATGGAAACGATGAGAGAAGAGACCAGACAGTGACCTGAGAGAAGAGACCAGACAGTGACTGGAGAGAAGAGACCTGACAGTGACTGGAGAGAAGAGACCTGACAGTGACTAGAGAGAGGAGACCAGCCAGTGACTAGAGAGGGAAAATAGAGAAGACAGGGTGGGTCTCACACGTATAGGAAAACTAGGAAAGCACACCTGAACACAAACACACCAGTCCTCTCAGGGGACTGGTTAGGAGACTTGTGGATCTTCTGATAAACTGACACACACACACACACACACACACACACACACACACACACACACACACACACACACACACACACACACACACACACACACACACACACACACACACACACACACACACACACACACACACACACACACACACACACACACACACAGGCCCAGGCCCAGGCCCAGGCCCAGGCCCAGGCCCAGGCCCAGGCCCAGGCTGATAGTATTCAAGTTCCTGAGGTTCAAGGACAAGGTAGCGGTTCTGGAAAGAGGCAAGAACTTGAGGGCAACGTACATCTCTCTCAACAGAGATGATCCTGAAGCTGTGCTCCAGAGAATAAGATCGTTTATCCTGGGCATGAAAGCTGCCAGAGCGCTTGGGGATATTGCTTATATCCAATATGAAAGGCTCATTGCCCTCCCTCCCTCCCTCCCTCCCTCCCTCCCTCCCTCCCTCCCTCCCTCCCTCCCTCCCTCCCTCCCTCCCTCCCTTCCTTCCTTCCCCCCATCTCTCCCTCCCTCCCTCCCGAACGCCTGGAAGGGATTAGAGAGCCAAGCCTATGGGTTCGTAGCTTTAACCCCGCAGCTCACACACACACACACACACACACACACACACACACACACACACACACACACACACACACACACACACACACACACACACACACACACACACACACACACACACACACACACACACACACACACACACACCAATTGATTAATGGACTGCTAAATGTGTTCGTTTTTCTCTTGCTTTGTTTGTTCTTTTCTATATGATGTCTCTGAGAAGCTACCCAGGAAAGGGCTGAAAATAGCCCATATTAATATATGTAGCCTTAATAAGGTTCATGAAATCAATAACTTGCCAACATCAGATAACATTCATATATCAGACATTTCTGAGACTCGCTTAGATAATTCATTTGATTATATAAACTCAGCAAAATAAATAAACATCCTCTCACTGTCAACTGTGTTTATTTTCAGCAAACTTAACATGTGTAAATATTTGTATGAACAGAAGATTCAACAACTGAGACATAAACTGAACACGTTCCATAGACATGTGACTAACAGAAATTGAATAATGTGTCCCTGAAAAAAGGGCGGGTCAAAATCAAAAGTAACAGTCAGTATTTGGTGTGGCCACCAGCTGCATTAAGTACTGCAGTGCATCTCCTTATGGACTACACCAGATTGGCCAGTTCTTGCTGTGAGATGTTACCCCACTCTTCCACCAAGCCACCTGCAAGTTCCCGGACATTTCTGGGGGGAATGGCCCTAGCCCTCACCCTCTGATCCAACAGGTCCCAGACGTGCTGAATGGGATTGAGATCCGGGCTCTTCGCTGGCCATGGCAGAACACTGACATTCCTGTCTTGCAGGAAATCACACACAGAACGAGCAGTATGGCTGGTGGCATTGTCATGCTGGCGGGTCATGTCAAGATGAGCCTGCAGGAAGGGTACCACTTGAGGGAAGAGGATGTCTTCCCTGTAACGCACAGCGTTGAGATTGCCTGCAATGACAACAAGCTCAGTCCGATGATGCTGTGACACACTGCCCCAGACCATGACGGACCCTCCACCTCTAAATCGATCCTGCTCCAGAGTACAGGCCTCGGTGTAATGCTCGTTCATTCCACAATAAACGGGAATCCGACCATCACCACTGGTGAGACAAAACCGCGACTCGTCAGTGAAGAGCACTTTTTACAGTCCTGTCTGGTCCAGCGACGGTGGGTTTGTGCCCATAGGTGACATTGTTGCCGGTGATGTTTGGTGAGGACCTGCCTTACAACAGGCCTACAAGCCCTTAGTCCAGCCTCTCTCAGCCTATTGCGGACAGTCTGAGCACTGATGGAGGGATTGTGCGTTCCTGGTGTAACTCGGGCAGTTGCTATCCTGTACCTGTCCCGCAGGTGTGATGTTCGGATGTACTGATCCTGTGCAGGTGTTGTTACACGTGGTCTGCCACTGCGAGGATGATCAGCTGCCGTCCTGTCTCCCTGTAGTGCTGTCTTATGCGTCTCACAGTACGGACATTGCAATTTATTGATAGTGAAGATTTCAAAACTATGAAATAACACATATGAAAAAAAAAATATATATATATGGGGGATTAGAAATGATGCAGACAATTACATAGATGGAAGCTACAATCTATCTGATCTACCCCCTAAAACAGGCTCCAACAGCTGGGCCTAAAACAGGCTCCAACAGCTGGGCCTAAAACAGGCTCCAACAGCTGGGCCTAAAACAGGCTCCAACAGCTGGGCCTAAAACAGGTTCCCAACAGCTGGGCCTAAAACAGGCTCCAACAGCTGGGCCTAAAACAGGCTCCAACAGCTGGGCCTAAAACAGGCTCCAACAGCTGGGCCTAAAACAGGCTCCAACAGCTGGGCCTAAAACAGGCTCCAACAGCTGGGCCTAAAACAGGCTCCAACAGCTGGGCCTAAAACAGGTTCCCAACAGCTGGGCCTAAAACAGGCTCCAACAGCTGGGCCTAAAACTGGCTCCAACAGCTGGGCCTAAAACAGGCTCCAACAGCTGGGCCTAAAACAGGTTCCAACAGCTGGGCCTAAAACAGGCTCCAACAGCTGGGCCTAAAACAGGCTCCAACAGCTGGGCCTAAAACAGGCTCCAACAGCTGGGCCTAAAACAGGCTCCAACAGCTGGGCCTAAAACAGGCTCCAACAGCTGGGCCTAAAACAGGTTCCAACAGCTGGGCCTAAAACAGTGTATAAGAGATCATACAAACGTGTGTGGATGATGTTTAAAATATTTGTCGGTCTGATGTGATTAATAAGGAGCATCCAGACGCGGCACTTTGTGAAATTGCTTCTTTCCGATTATTGATAAGCATGTACCTGTTAAACTGACAGTTAGAACTCCATGGATTGATGAGGAACTGAAAAACTGTGTGGTTGAAATGAGATAATATGTCTGTCTGCACATCTGACTGGCTGACTTACTGCAAACTGAGAAATGATGTGACTAAACTCAACACAAAGAAGAAGAAACTGTATTATGAAGCCAAGATCAATGATATAAAGAAAGATGGGGAAAAAAGGGCAGAAAGACAAATTCAACTCCATCTTTCATTGAATCAAATGGCTTATTAATCCCAAAACCATTTGATACTGGCAATTATTTGAATGATTAGTTCATTGGCAAAGTGGGCAAACGTAAACAGAAAATGCCAACAACGAACAGTGAGCCATCATATTCATCCATAAAAAAAAAAACGAATAATGAACGAAAAACATTGTAAGTTTGAATTTTGTAAAGTTAGTGTGCGACAGGTGGAAACATTATCACTAATGACAAACCTCCTGACATGGACAACTTAGATGGAAGGATACTGAGATGAGACAACCACATATCATAGGCATATAAAATATATTGTTTCTCAATAACGCAGCTATCAGTAGAGTTGGGGGGGGGGGGGGGGGGTCAAGTGCAAGTGCTGGTTAAGTTTTTTTGAGGTGAGGAGGAAGATCATGTAAGATACTGTTTGATGAGGTCGGGTTTCAGATGTTTTCAGAAGACGGGCAGGGACTCTGCTGCTCTAACTTCAGGGGGAAGATGGGCAGGGACTCTGCTGCTCTAGCTTCAGGGGGAAGCTGGTTCCACCATTGGGGTGCAGGACAGATAAGAGCTTGGTCTGTGCTGAGTGGGAACTGCCCTCCTGTAGGGGTGGGAGGACCAAGAGACCTGAGGGGGCAGAACGGAGTGCTCAGGTTGGAGTGTAGGGTTTGATCAGAGCCTGAAGGTAGGGAGAACCAAGAGACCTGAGGGGACAGAATGGAGGGCTCAGGTTGGAGTGTAGGGTTTGAGCATAGGTAGGGAGGACCAAGAGACCTGAGGTGGCAGAACGGAGTGCTCAGGTTGGAGTGTATGGTTTGATCAGAGCCTGAAGGTAGGGAGGACCAAGAGACCTGAGGGGGCAGAACGGAGGCCTCAGGTTGGAGTGTAGGGATTGAGCATAGCCTGAAGGTAGGGAGAACCAAGAGACCTGAGGGGACAGAACGGAGGGCTCAGGTTGGAGTGTAGGGTTTGAGCATAGGTAGGGAGGACCAAGAGACCTGAGGTGGCAGAACGGAGTGCTCAGGTTGGAGTGTATGGTTTGATCAGAGCCTGAAGGTAGGGAGGACCAAGAGACCTGAGGGGGCAGAACGGAGGCCTCAGGTTGGAGTGTAGGGTTTGATCAGAGCGTGAAGGTAGGGAGGACCAAGAGACCTGA
The DNA here is from genome assembly GCF_045679555.1 of Salvelinus alpinus. NCBI lineage: Eukaryota > Metazoa > Chordata > Actinopteri > Salmoniformes > Salmonidae > Salvelinus > Salvelinus alpinus. Next base: position 14,874,788 of record NC_092096.1, read on the forward strand.
GGGGGCAGAACAGAGTACTCAGGTTGGAGTGTAGGGTTTGATCAGAGCCTGAAGGTAGGGAGGGGCAGTTCCGACTGGAAGCCAGTGGAGTGTGTGTAGGAGTGGGGTGAGTTGAGAGAATTTGGGAAGGTTTAAAGCCAGGAGGGCTGTAGCATTCTGGATAAGTTGCAGGGGTTTGATGGCACAGGCAGGGAGCCCAGCCAACAGCGATTTGCAGTAGTCCAGGCGGGAGAGAACATGTGCCTGGATTAGGACCACTTCCTAATTCACAAGCTTCCTGTGTGAGATAGAGTCATACTCTACGGATGTTGTAATGCATGAACCTGCAGGAACAGGTCACTGCTTTGATGTTTGCAGAGAACAACAGGGTGTTGTCCAGGGCCACGCCAAGGTTCTTTGCACTCTGGGAGGGTGACACTGTGGAGTTGTCAACCGTGATGGAGAGGTATTTGAGCGGGCAGGTCGTCCACGGGAGGAAGAGCAGTTTCATCTTGTTGAGGTTGAGCTTTAGGTGGTGGGCTGACATGCCAGTTGAGGTATCAGCCAGGCAACCAGAGATGTGTGTCGCCACCTGGGTGTCAGAAGGCGGGAAGGAGAAAAGTTGTTGAGTGTCATCTGCATAGCAACGATAGGAGAGACCATGTGAGGATATGACGGAGCCGAGTGACTTGGTGTATAGAGAGAAGAGGAGAGGGCCTAGAACTGAGCCCTGGGGGACACCACTAGTGAGAGTAAGTGGTACAAACACAGATCCTCTGCATGTCACCTGGTAGGAGCAGCCTGCCAGGTAGCATGCAGAGTGTACAGAGCCTGAGACAACCAGCCCTGAGAGGGTGGAGAGGAGGATCTGATGGTTCACGGTGTCGAAGGATAGATCTAGGAGGATGAGAACAGAGGAGTGAGAGTCAGCTTTGGTAGTGCGGAGAGCCTCCGTGACACAGAGAAGAGCAGTCTCGGTTGAGTGACCCTTCTTGAAGCCTGACTTGTTAGGGTCAAGAAGATTGTTCTGAGAGAGATGACGAGGACGTTGATCAGAGACAGAACGCTGAAGTGTTTCAGAAAGAAAAGAAAGAAGGGATACAGATCTATAGTTTTTGATGTCAGATGAGTCAAGTTTCTTGAGGAGGGAAGCATCTCGGGCCATTTTGAAGTCAGAGGAGACGTAGCCAGTTGTCAGGGACGAGTTGATGAGGGAAGCGGGGAATGGGAGAAAGTCTCCAGAGATGGTCTGGAGAACGGAGAAGGGGATGGGATCGAGCGGGCAGGCTGTCGGGCGGCCAGACAACAGGAAGTCATCAGGATAGAGAGGGGAGAAAGAGGTCAAGGCGTAGGGTAGTTCTGTGTGAGTGAGACCAGTGGACTCAATAGGCTGAGTGAATGAGTAGCATATGTCGTCAACCTTTTTCCGCAGAGAGGGAGGAGGGAGATGGTGGAGGATTAAGGAGGGAGGACAAGGTGGAAAAGAGTTTCCTAGGGTTAGAGGCAGACACATGACATTTAGAGTGGTAGAAAGTGGCTTTAGAAGCAGATACAGAGGAAGAGAAGGTAGAGAGGAGAGTGTGAAAGGATGATAGGTCCTCCAGAAGTTTAGGTTTCCTCCATTTTTGCTCAGCTGCCCGCAGCCCTGTTCTGTAAACTCGCAATGAGTCACTTAGCTACGAAGCAGGAGGGGAGGGCCGAGCCGGCCGGGAAGTCCTCTAGCTATAGAATGAATCAACCACATCTCATGAAGTCACTGAAACGCTGAACAAGGAGTTTCAGTCAGTTTTGGAATGGATGGCCAGTAATAAACTGGTCCTGAACATCTCTAAAACTAAGAACATGGTATTTGGTACAAATCATTCCTTAAGTGCTAGACCTCTGGTAATGAATGGTGTGGCTGTTGAACAAGTTGAGGAGGCTAAATTACTTGGCGTTAGATTGTAAACTGTCATGGTCAAAACATATACTGTAGATTCAATGGTTGTAAAGATGGGGAGAGGTCTGTCCGTAATAAAAATATGTTCTGCTTTTTTGACACCGCACTCCACAGAGCAAGGCCTGCAGGCTCTAGTTTTGTCTTATCTTGATTATTGCCTTGTGGTCAAGTGCTGCTAAGAAAGACCTAGTTAAGCTGCAGCTGGCCCAGAACAGAGTCTTGCTTTTTATTGTAATCAGAGGGCTGATATAAATACTATGCTGCCAGTCTCTCTTGGCTAAGAGTTGAGGAAAGACTGACTGCATCACTTATTTTTATAAGAAACATTATTGTGTTGAAAATTCCAAATTGTTTTTAAGGTCACCTTCCACACAGCTCTGACACACACACTTACCCCAGCAGACATGCCACCAGGGGTCTTTTCACACAGTCCCCAAATCCACAACAAATGTCAGAAAGTATCCAGTTACAGTATATGGAGATATTATTGCATGGATCTTCCTTCTATCTCATATTGCTCAGATGAGCAGCAAACAAGGCTGAGATTAGTAGTGGTGGTCAGGAGGAAGGGAGGGAGGCACCTGTTGTACATGTGCCTTTACAGTGAAGAAGTAGTGCACTATATAGGGAATATGGTACCGTTTGGGCCACAGACACGGAGAGAGCAGTTGTGTGACGGAGTCCGCCAGCAGCACCAATGTACTGTACAGCCTCAGTAGAACTATCTGAAAGCTACATTACTATATTACTGGGATTTAGTGAACCCTGCCAGCACACTTCATTATCCACAATTCAAAACGCAGTAACTGTGAAATGAAATGGATCCGCTCAAATAACAATGGCTTCCTTTCCTTTCCGCATACGGATAGTGTGATAGAGAGAGGACATACGGTATTGTAACATGGAGAGTGTGATAGAGAGAGGACATACGGTATTGTAACATGGGTAGTGTGATAGAGAGAGGACATACGGTATTGTAACATGGACAGTGTGATAGAGAGAGGACATACGGTATTGTAACATGGAGAGTGTGATAGAGAGAGGACATACGGTATTGTAACATGGAGAGTGTGATAGAGAGAGGACATACGGTATTGTAACATGGAGAGTGTGATAGAGAGAGGACATACGGTATTGTAACATGGGTAGTGTGATAGAGAGAGGACATACGGTATTGTAACATGGGTAGTGTGATAGAGAGAGGACATACGGTATTGTAACATGGATAGTGTGATAGAGAGAGGACATACGGTATTGTAACATGGACAGTGTGATAGAGAGAGGACATACGGTATTGTAACATGGATAGTGTGATAGAGAGAGGACATACGGTATTGTAACATGGGTAGTGTGATAGAGAGAGGACATACGGTATTGTAACATGGAGAGTGTGATAGAGAGAGGACATACGGTATTGTAACATGGGTAGTGTGATAGAGAGAGGACATACGGTATTGTAACATGGATAGTGTGATAGAGAGAGGACATACGGTATTGTAACATGGAGAGTGTGATAGAGAGAGGACATACGGTATTGTAACATGGGTAGTGTGATAGAGAGAGGACATACGGTATTGTAACATGGAGAGTGTGATAGAGAGAGGACATACGGTATTGTAACATGGAGAGTGTGATAGAGAGAGGACATACGGTATTATAACATGGGTAGTGTGATAGAGAGAGGACATACGGTATTGTAACATGGATAGTGTGATAGAGAGAGGACATACGGTATTGTAACATGGAGAGTGTGATAGAGAGAGGACATACGGTATTGTAACATGGAGAGTGTGATAGAGAGAGGACATACGGTATTGTAACATGGAGAGTGTGATAGAGAGAGGACATACGGTATTGTAACATGGGTAGTGTGATAGAGAGAGGACATACGGTATTGTAACATGGAGAGTGTGATAGAGAGAGGACATACGGTATTGTAACATGGGTAGTGTGATAGAGAGAGGACATACGGTATTGTAACATGGAGAGTGTGATAGAGAGAGGACATACGGTATTGTAACATGGAGAGTGTGATAGAGAGAGGACATACGGTATTGTAACATGGGTAGTGTGATAGAGAGAGGACATACGGTATTGTAACATGGACAGTGTGATAGAGAGAGGACATACGGTATTGTAACATGGGTAGTGTGATAGAGAGAGGACATACGGTATTGTAACATGGAGAGTGTGATAGAGAGAGGACATACGGTATTGTAACATGGACAGTGTGATAGAGAGAGGACATACGGTATTGTAACATGGGTAGTGTGATAGAGAGAGGACATACGGTATTGTAACATGGAGAGTGTGATAGAGAGAGGACATACGGTATTGTAACATGGGTAGTGTGATAGAGAGAGGACATACGGTATTGTAACATGGAGAGTGTGATAGAGAGAGGACATACGGTATTGTAACATGGGTAGTGTGATAGAGAGAGGACATACGGTATTGTAACATGGGTAGTGTGATAGAGAGAGGACATACGGTATTGTAACATGGACAGTGTGATAGAGAGAGGACATACGGTATTGTAACATGGGTAGTGTGATAGAGAGAGGACATACGGTATTGTAACATGGACAGTGTGATAGAGAGAGGACATACGGTATTGTAACATGGGTAGTGTGATAGAGAGAGGACATACGGTATTGTAACATGGAGAGTGTGATAGAGAGAGGACATACGGTATTGTAACATGGGTAGTGTGATAGAGAGAGGACATACGGTATTGTAACATGGAGAGTGTGATAGAGAGAGGACATACGGTATTGTAACATGGAGAGTGTGATAGAGAGAGGACATACGGTATTGTAACATGGATAGTGTGATAGAGAGAGGACATACGGTATTGTAACATGGATAGTGTGATAGAGAGAGGACATACGGTATTGTAACATGGACAGTGTGATAGAGAGAGGACATACGGTATTGTAACATGGACAGTGTGATAGAGAGAGGACATACGGTATTGTAACATGGGTAGTGTGATAGAGAGAGGACATACGGTATTGTAACATGGGTAGTGTGATAGAGAGAGGACATACGGTATTGTAACATGGACAGTGTGATAGAGAGAGGACATACGGTATTGTAACATGGGTAGTGTGATAGAGAGAGGACATACGGTATTGTAACATGGACAGTGTGATAGAGAGAGGACATACGGTATTGTAACATGGAGAGTGTGATAGAGAGAGGACATACGGTATTGTAACATGGGTAGTGTGATAGAGAGAGAACATACGGTATTGTAACATGGGTAGTGTGATAGAGAGAGGACATACGGTATTGTAACATGGGTAGTGTGATAGAGAGAGGACATACGGTATTGTAACATGGAGAGTGTGATAGAGAGAGGACATACGGTATTGTAACATGGATAGTGTGATAGAGAGAGGACATACGGTATTGTAACATGGAGAGTGTGATAGAGAGAGGACATACGGTATTGTAACATGGATAGTGTGATAGAGAGAGGACATACGGTATTGTAACATGGAGAGTGTGATAGAGAGAGGACATACGGTATTGTAACATGGACAGTGTGATAGAGAGAGGACATACGGTATTGTAACATGGGTAGTGTGATAGAGAGAGGACATACGGTATTGTAACATGGGTAGTGTGATAGAGAGAGGACATACGGTATTGTAACATGGAGAGTGTGATAGAGAGAGGACATACGGTATTGTAACATGGGTAGTGTGATAGAGAGAGGACATACGGTATTGTAACATGGAGAGTGTGATAGAGAGAGGACATACGGTATTGTAACATGGAGAGTGTGATAGAGAGAGGACATACGGTATTGTAACATGGAGAGTGTGATAGAGAGAGGACATACGGTATTGTAACATGGAGAGTGTGATAGAGAGAGGACATACGGTATTGTAACATGGGTAGTGTGATAGAGAGAGGGAATATAGGGAATAGGGCTCTGGTTAACAGTAGTCCACTATATAGGGAATAGGGCTCTGGTCAACAGTAGTGTACTATATAGGGAATAGGGCTCTGGTCAACAGTAGTCCACTATATAGGGAATAGGGCTCTGGTCAACAGTAGTGCACTATATAGGGAATAGGGCTCTGGTCAACAGTAGTCCACTACATAGGGAATAGGGCTCTGTTCAACAGTAGTCCACTATATAGGGAATAGGGCTCTGGTCAACAGTAGTGCACTATATAGGGAATAGGGCTCTGGTCAACAGTAGTGTACTATATAGGGAATAGGGCTCTGGTCAACAGTAGTCCACTATATAGGGAATAGGGCTCTGGTCAACAGTAGTGCACTATATAGGGAATAGGGCTCTGGTCAACAGTAGTCCACTATATAGGGAATAGGGCTCTGGTCAACAGTAGTCCACTATATAGGGAATAGGGCTCTGGTCAACAGTAGTGTACTATATAGGGAATAGGGCTCTGGTCAACAGTAGTCCACTATATAGGGAATAGGGCTCTGGTCAACAGTAGTGCACTATATAGGGAATAGGGCTCTGGTCAACAGTAGTCCACTACATAGGGAATAGGGCTCTGTTCAACAGTAGTCCACTATATAGGGAATAGGGCTCTGGTCAACAGTAGTGCACTATATAGGGAATAGGGCTCTGGTCAACAGTAGTGCACTACATAGGGAATAGGGCTCTGGTTAACAGTAGTCCACTACATAGGGATTAGGGCTCTGGTCAACAGTAGTGCACTACATAGGGAATAGGGCTCTGGTTAACAGTAGTCCACTACATAGGGAATAGGGTTCTGGTTAACAGTAGTCCACTACATAGGGAATAGGGCTCCGGTTAACAGTAGTGTACTATATAGGGAATAGGGCTCTGGTTAACAGTAGTCCACTACATAGGGAATAGGGCTCCATTTGGGACTCATCCATACACATAGGAACTGTCTTCCAGCTTTCTTTACCCCACAGAATGGGACACAGTCTTTTATTTAGTTTTAATGTAGTAGCGACTGTGTTATGTGGTACTATACCTTGTGATTTTGAAGATGCGTAGAAGGCGTACGCAACGTAGCACAGAGATGCCTAGCGACTGTGTTATGTGGTACTATACCTTGTGATTTTGAAGATGCGTAGAAGGCGTACGCAGCGCAGAACAGAGATGCCTAGTGGGGACATGATCTTGGTCTCCACCAGAATGGTCTCCAGGATGCCTCCACACACCACGAAGCTGTCAAAGCGGTTGAACAGAGACACGAAGTAGGCCTGTAGACCCAGGCTGTACATCTTTAACAGCATCTCCCCTGTAAACAACGCCAGCAGGACCTTGTTGGCTATGTCTGATGAGAGAGAGAGCGAGAGAGAGAGAGAGAGAGAGAGAGAGAGAGAGAGAGAGAGAGAGAGAGAGAGAGAGAGAGAGAGAGAGAGAGAGAGAGAGAGAGAGAGAGAGAGAGAGAGAGAGAGAGAGAGAGAGAGAGAGAGAGAGAGAGAGAGAGCAAGAGACAGAGAGAAAGAGAGAGAGAGAGAGAGAGAGAGAGAGAGAGAGAGAGAGAGAGAGAGAGAGAGAGAGAGAGAGAGAGAGAGAGATAGAGACAGAGAGAGAGAGAAAGAGAGAGAGAGAGAGAGAGAGAGAGAGAGAGAGAGAGAGAGAGAGAGAGAGAGAGAGAGAACGGAGGAGAGAGAGAGAGAAAGAGAGAGAGAGAGAGACAGAGAGAGAGAGAGATAGAGGGAGGGAGGAAGAGAAAGGGAGGGAGGGAGGGAGAGAGAGGGAGGGAGAGAGAGAGGGTGGTGAGGGTATATAACTTAAAGTAACTGTCCAGTATTTACAGATTTATATGAAATATGACCTAGAATTTAGTGAAAAAAGGTAATTAAGTTCGTTATGAACCAGCTTTTCTGTGTTGGAATTGTGTGGGCGTACCCCAACAACAGAATGGTGTGGGCGTACCCCAACAACAGAATGGTGTGGGCGTACGCCAACAACAGAAAGGTGTGGGCGTACCCCAACAACAGAATGGTGTGGTCGTACCCCAACAACAGAATGGTGTGGGCGTACCCCAACAACAGAATGGTGTGGGCGTACCCCAACAACAGAATGGTGTGGGCGTACCCCAACAACAGAATGGTGTGGGCGTACCCCAACAACAGAATGGTGTGGGCGTACCCCAACAACAGAATGGTGTGGGCGTACCCCAACAACAGAATGGTGTGGGCGTACGCCAACAACAGAAAGGTGTGGACGTACCCCAACAACAGAATGGTGTGGTCGTACACCAACAACAGAATGGTGTGGGCGTACCCCAACAACAGAATGGTGAGGGCTTACCCCAACAACAGAATGGTGTGGGCGTACCCCAACAACAGAATGGTGTGGGCGTACGGCAACAACAGAAAGGTGTGGGCGTACCCCAACAACAGAATGGTGTGGGCGTACCCCAACAACAGAATGGTGAGGGCGTACCCCAACAACAGAATGGTGTGGTCGTATACTGGTCATTACAATTATTAACGCTGTAGACCGCTGATTGGCCAGCTCGTCCTCCTATAGCAAGCACTTTTGAAATGGCCTGTTTGATTTTTGAAGGTGTTTTTTATTATAAATATGAGTATAGGATGAGTCAAAAACATTATTTGGCTATGAGTTAACAGAATATTAACTTATTTATATACAGAACCAGTCAAAAGTTTGGACACACCTACTCATTCAAGGGTTTTTCTTTTCTACATTTTAGAATAATAGTGAAGACATCAACACTATGAAATAACACATATGGAATCATGTAGTAACCAACAAAGGGTTAAACAAATCTAAATATATTTTATATTTGAGATGCTTCAAAGTAGCCACCCTTTGCCTTGACAGCTTTGCACACTCTTGGCATTCTCTCAACCAGCTTCATGAGGAATGGTTTTCCAACAGTCTTGAAGGAGTTCCCACATATACTGAGCACTTGTTGGCTGCTTTTCCTTCACTCTGCAGTCCGACTCATCCCAAACCATCTCTGTTTGGTTGAGGTTGTGGAGGTCAGGTCATCTGATGCAGCACTCCATCACTCTCCTTGGTCAAATAGCCCTTACACAGTTCTGGAGGTGTGTTGGGTCATTGCCCTGTCGAAAAACAAATACATTTCCCACTAAGCGCAAACCAGATGGTATGGCATATCGCTGCAGAATGCTGTGGTAGCCATGCTGGTTAAGTCTGCCTTGAAATATGAATAAATCACTGACAGTGTTACCAGCAAAGCACCCTCACACCATCACATCTCCTCCATGCTTCACGGTGGGAACCACACATGCGGAGATAATCTGTCTCACAAAGACACGGCGGTTGGAACCAAAAATCTTACATTTGGACTCATCAGACCAAAGGACAGATTTCCACCGGTCTAATGTCCATTGCTCGTGTTTCTTGGCCCAAGCAAGTCTCTTCTTCTTATTGGTGTCCTTTAGTAGTGGTTTCTTTGCAGCAATTCGACCATGAAGGCCTGAATCACAGTCTCCTCTGAACAGTTGATGTTGAGATGTGTCTGTTACTTGAACTCTGTGAGGTGCAATTCATTATTTCTGAGGCTGGTAACTCTAATGAACTTATCTTCAGCAGCAGAAGTCACTCTGGGTCTTCCTTTCCTGTGGCGGTCCTCATGAGAGCCAGTTTAATTATAGCGCTTGATGGTTTTTGCGACTGCACTTGAAGAAACTTTAAAAGTTCTTGACATTTTCCATATTGACTGACCTTCATGTTTTAAAGTAATGATGGACTGTCGTTTCTCTTTGCTTATTTTAGCTGTTCTTGCCATAATATGGACATGGTCCTTCACCAAATAGGGCTATCTTCTGTATACCACCCCTACCTTGTCACAGCACAACTGATTGGCTCAAACACATTAAGAAGGAAAGAAATTCCACAACTTAACTTTGAACAAGGCACACCTGTTCATTGAAATGTATTCCAGGTGACTACCTCATAAAGCTGGTTGAGAGAATGCCAAGAGTGTGCAAAGCTGTCATCATGACTACTTTGGAGATTCTAAAATATATTTTTATTTGTTTAACACTTTTTGGGGTTACAACAGTACATGATTCCATATGTGTTATTTCATCATTTTGATGTCTTCATTATTATTATACAATGTAGAAAATAGTAAAAAATAAAGAAAAACCCTTGAAGGAGTAAGTGTGTCCAACCTTTTGACTGGTACTGTTATATTTGTTGTATTTTTCCCCCTGATTTCACCTCGTCTGGGGAGAGGCGAAGGTGGAGTCATGCGTCCTCCGAAAACACAACCCACCAAACCGCGCTTCTTAACACCCGCCCGATTAACCCGGAAGCACCAACGTGTCGGAGGAAACACCGTTCAACTGACAACGAGGTCAGCCTGCAGGCACCCGGCCCGCCACAAGGAGTCGCTAGAGCGTGATGAGCCAAGGAAAGCCAAACCCTACCCTAACCCGGACAATGCTGGCCCAACGGGACTCCCGGCCACAGCCAGTTGTGGCACAGCCCGGGAATGAACCCGGGTCTGTAGTAATGCCTCTAGCACTGCGATACAGTGCTTTAGACCACTGCGCCACCCGGGAGGCCCCAGAATACAATTTTTAAAAGTGAGATTTTCACTGGACAATTACTTTAGGATTAGTGAGGTGTAGAAACCAACAGCTTATTGGATAAAGGAGAAAGGTGAATAGAAGGATGACAGAAAGGAGAAAGACTAAACAACAGAGATGATTTAATAAAGATATTTTGGCTACTCTGAGGAAAGAGGAAGAGAAATTACAACAAAGAATTGAATAACAAATCTGTGAAGAATGTGATTTGGTGAGCAGTGTTGTTAGCAGGATAATAAGACCAGTTCAG
>NC_092096.1:14890514-14935514 GCF_045679555.1 Salvelinus alpinus
AGTGGGACTGGACAGTGTTTGTGATAGATACAGCTCTGTTTCAGTGGGACTGGACAGTGTTTGTGATAGATACAGCTGTGTTTCAGAGGGACTGGACAGTGTTTGTGATAGATACAGCCATGTGTTTCAGTGGGACTGGACAGTGTTAGTGATAGATACAGCCATGTGTTTCAGTGGGACTGGACAGTGTTTGTGATAGATACAGCTGTGTTTCAGAGGGACTGGACAGTGTTTGTGATAGATACAGCCATGTGTTTCAGTGGGACTGGACAGTGTTTGTGATAGATACAGCTGTGTTTCAGTGGGACTGGACAGTGTTAGTGATAGATACAGCTGTGTTTCAGAGGGACTGGACAGTGTTTGTGATAGATACAGCCATGTGTTTCAGGGGGACTGGACAGTGTTTGTGATAGATACAGCTGTGTTTCAGAGGGACTGGACAGTGTTTGTGATAGATACAGCCATGTGTTTCAGTGGGACTGGACAGTGTTTGTGATAGATACAGCTCTGTTTCAGTGGGACTGGACAGTGTTTGTGATAGATACAGCTCTGTTTCAGTGGGACTGGACAGTGTTAGTGATAGATACAGCCATGTGTTTCAGTGGGACTGGACAGTGTTAGTGATAGATACAGCCTTGTGTTTCAGTGGGACTGGACAGTGTTAGTGATAGATACAGCTGTGTTTCAGTGGGACTGGACAGTGTTAGTGATAGATACAGCTCTGTTTCAGTGGGACTGGACAGTGTTAGTGATAGATACAGCCTTGTGTTTCAGTGGGACTGGACAGTGTTAGTGATAGATACAGCCTTGTGTTTCAGTGGGACTGGACAGTGTTTGTGATAGATACAGCCTTGTGTTTCAGTGGGACTGGACAGTGTTTGTGATAGATACAGCTCTGTTTCAGTGGGACTGGACAGTGTTTGTGATAGATACAGCTCTGTTACAGTGGGACTGGACAGTGTTTGTGATAGATACAGCTCTGTTTCAGTGGGACTGGACAGTGTTTGTGATAGATACAGCTCTGTTTCAGTGGGACTGGACAGTGTTAGTGATAGATACAGCTGTGTTTCAGTGGGACTGGACAGTGTTAGTGATAGATACAGCCTGTGTTTCAGTGGGACTGGACAGTGTTTGTGATAGATACAGCTGTGTTTCAGTGGGACTGGACAGTGTTAGTGATAGATACAGCTGTGTTTCAGTGGGACTGGACAGTGTTTGTGATAGATACAGCTCTGTTTCAGTGGGACTGGACAGTGTTTGTGATAGATACAGCCATGTGTTTCAGTGGGACTGGACAGTGTTAGTGATAGATACAGCTGTGTTTCAGTGGGACTGGACAGTGTTTGTGATAGATACAGCCATGTGTTTCAGTGGGACTGGACAGTGTTAGTGATAGATACAGCTGTGTTTCAGTGGGACTGGACAGTGTTAGTGATAGATATAGCCATGTGTTTCAGTGGGACTGGACAGTGTTTGTGATAGATACAGCCTTGTGTTTCAGTGGGACTGGACAGTGTTTGTGATAGATACAAATGTGTTTCAGTGGGACTGGACAGTGTTTGTGATAGATACAGCCATGTGTTTCAGTGGGACTGGACAGTGTTTGTGATAGATACAGCCTTGTGTTTCAGTGGGACTGGACAGTGTTTGTGATAGATACAGCCTTGTGTTTCAGTGGGACTGGACAGTGTTAGTGATAGATACAGCTGTGTTTCAGTGGGACTGGACACTGTTAGTGATAGATACAGCTCTGTTTCAGAGGGACTGGACAGTGTTTGTGATAGATACAGCCATGTGTTTCAGTGGGACTGGACAGTGTTTGTGATAGATACAGCTGTGTTTCAGTGGGACTGGACAGTGTTAGTGATAGATACAGCCATGTGTTTCAGTGGGACTGGACAGTGTTTGTGATAGATACAGCTCTGTTTCAGTGGGACTGGACAGTGTTTGTGATAGATACAGCTGTGTTTCAGAGGGACTGGACAGTGTTTGTGATAGATACAGCCATGTGTTTCAGTGGGACTGGACAGTGTTAGTGATAGATACAGCCATGTGTTTCAGTGGGACTGGACAGTGTTTGTGATAGATACAGCTGTGTTTCAGAGGGACTGGACAGTGTTTGTGATAGATACAGCCATGTGTTTCAGTGGGACTGGACAGTGTTTGTGATAGATACAGCTGTGTTTCAGTGGGACTGGACAGTGTTAGTGATAGATACAGCTGTGTTTCAGAGGGACTGGACAGTGTTTGTGATAGATACAGCCATGTGTTTCAGTGGGACTGGACAGTGTTTGTGATAGATACAGCTGTGTTTCAGAGGGACTGGACAGTGTTTGTGATAGATACAGCCATGTGTTTCAGTGGGACTGGACAGTGTTTGTGATAGATACAGCTCTGTTTCAGTGGGACTGGACAGTGTTTGTGATAGATACAGCTCTGTTTCAGTGGGACTGGACAGTGTTAGTGATAGATACAGCCATGTGTTTCAGTGGGACTGGACAGTGTTAGTGATAGATACAGCCTTGTGTTTCAGTGGGACTGGACAGTGTTAGTGATAGATACAGCTGTGTTTCAGTGGGACTGGACAGTGTTAGTGATAGATACAGCTCTGTTTCAGTGGGACTGGACAGTGTTAGTGATAGATACAGCCTTGTGTTTCAGTGGGACTGGACAGTGTTAGTGATAGATACAGCCTTGTGTTTCAGTGGGACTGGACAGTGTTTGTGATAGATACAGCCTTGTGTTTCAGTGGGACTGGACAGTGTTTGTGATAGATACAGCTCTGTTTCAGTGGGACTGGACAGTGTTTGTGATAGATACAGCTCTGTTACAGTGGGACTGGACAGTGTTTGTGATAGATACAGCTCTGTTTCAGTGGGACTGGACAGTGTTTGTGATAGATACAGCTCTGTTTCAGTGGGACTGGACAGTGTTAGTGATAGATACAGCTGTGTTTCAGTGGGACTGGACAGTGTTAGTGATAGATACAGCCTGTGTTTCAGTGGGACTGGACAGTGTTTGTGATAGATACAGCTGTGTTTCAGTGGGACTGGACAGTGTTAGTGATAGATACAGCTGTGTTTCAGTGGGACTGGACAGTGTTTGTGATAGATACAGCTCTGTTTCAGTGGGACTGGACAGTGTTTGTGATAGATACAGCCATGTGTTTCAGTGGGACTGGACAGTGTTAGTGATAGATACAGCTGTGTTTCAGTGGGACTGGACAGTGTTTGTGATAGATACAGCCATGTGTTTCAGTGGGACTGGACAGTGTTAGTGATAGATACAGCTGTGTTTCAGTGGGACTGGACAGTGTTAGTGATAGATATAGCCATGTGTTTCAGTGGGACTGGACAGTGTTTGTGATAGATACAGCCTTGTGTTTCAGTGGGACTGGACAGTGTTTGTGATAGATACAAATGTGTTTCAGTGGGACTGGACAGTGTTTGTGATAGATACAGCCATGTGTTTCAGTGGGACTGGACAGTGTTTGTGATAGATACAGCCTTGTGTTTCAGTGGGACTGGACAGTGTTTGTGATAGATACAGCCTTGTGTTTCAGTGGGACTGGACAGTGTTAGTGATAGATACAGCTGTGTTTCAGTGGGACTGGACACTGTTAGTGATAGATACAGCTCTGTTTCAGAGGGACTGGACAGTGTTTGTGATAGATACAGCCATGTGTTTCAGTGGGACTGGACAGTGTTTGTGATAGATACAGCTGTGTTTCAGTGGGACTGGACAGTGTTAGTGATAGATACAGCCATGTGTTTCAGTGGGACTGGACAGTGTTTGTGATAGATACAGTCTTGTGTTTCAGTGGGACTGGACAGTGTTTGTGATAGATACAGCCTTGTGTTTCAGTGGGACTGGACAGTGTTTGTGATAGATACAGCCTTGTGTTTCAGTGGGACTGGACAGTGTTAGTGATAGATACAGCTCTGTTTCAGTGGGACTGGACAGAGTTAGTGATAGATACAGCTCTGTTTCAGTGGGACTGGACAGTGTTAGTGATAGATACAGCCATGTGTTTCAGTGGGACTGGACAGTGTTTGTGATAGATACAGCTCTGTTTCAGAGGGACTGGACAGTGTTAGTGATAGATACAGCTCTGTTTCAGTGGGACTGGACAGTGTTTGTGATAGATACAGCTCTGTTTCAGTGGGACTGGACAGTGTTTGTGATAGATACAGCCTTGTGTTTCAGTGGGACTGGACAGTGTTTGTGATAGATACAGCTCTGTTTCAGTGGGACTGGACAGTGTTTGTGATAGATACAGCTCTGTTTCAGTGGGACTGGACAGTGTTTGTGATAGATACAGCCTTGTGTTTCAGTGGGACTGGACAGTGTTTGTGATAGATACAGCTGTGTTTCAGTGGGACTGGACAGTGTTAGTGATAGATACAGCTGTGTTTCAGTGGGACTGGACAGTGTTAGTGATAGATACAGCTGTGTTTCAGTGGGACTGGACAGTGTTAGTGATAGATACAGCTGTGTTTCAGTGGGACTGGACAGTGTTTGTGATAGATACAGCTGTGTTTCAGTGGGACTGGACAGTGTTTGTGATAGATACAGCCTTGTGTTTCAGTGGGACTGGACAGTGTTAGTGATAGATACAGCTGTGTTTCAGTGGGACTGGACACTGTTTGTGATAGATACAGCCTTGTGTTTCAGTGGGACTGGACAGTGTTTGTGATAGATACAGCTGTGTTTCAGTGGGACTGGACAGTGT
This sequence comes from Salvelinus alpinus, assembly GCF_045679555.1. NCBI lineage: Eukaryota > Metazoa > Chordata > Actinopteri > Salmoniformes > Salmonidae > Salvelinus > Salvelinus alpinus. Next base: position 14,895,247 of record NC_092096.1, read on the forward strand.
TTGTGATAGATACAGCCATGTGTTTCAGTGGGACTGGACAGTGTTTGTGATAGATACAGCTCTGTTTCAGTGGGACTGGACAGTGTTTGTGATAGATACAGCTCTGTTTCAGTGGGACTGGACAGTGTTTGTAATAGATACAGCTCTGTGTCCTGGCCTGGAGACAGATCAGTTGGCACCATCTCTGACTCTAACATGCTGAAGAGGCATTATGGGAATAGATATCTTCTATCAGGGCCACTGATGACCATTTCTGAAAGAGCAATTGTGTGTGAATGGTACTACGGTCCTGGTGCACTGAACAGTATACGCTCATCTAAAGTACCCAGAGGCCTGCTAGCTGGACAGAGACAAGCATCAGTCACTTTTTACTGGCCAGGCTAGTGTGTGTGTGTGTGTGTGTGTGTGTGTGTGTGTGTGTGTGTGTGTGTGTGTGTGTGTGTGTGTGTGTGTGTATCCGCTTCCGTAAGTGTGTTTGTGTGTGTACCTGCTTCCGCGTGGCTGTGTGTTTGACAAAGCGGTAGTGCGGGGCCGGTCGGCCGACACAGCCCATTACACCCCATTCATTTCCCCTGTCCCCCTTCAGCCCACCATCAAACCACTGGCCCCAGATCAGCCTTGACAGACACAGTGCCTGTACAAACTGCACTGCAATGTTAGTGTCAACTGACCCAAGATCAGAAGTTAACATAACCAACATAACCAGAACAAATGGTAGAAAAACAAGCTGTCAGGTGTAATATGAACTTCCCTCTCAGGATGTATCACAAACAAGTTGTTTTTTTACACTCACTGTCCCAACTGGAACCATACATGTCTAATAATCTAGTGCACTACATAGGTAATAGGGTGCCATTTGGGATGAACCCATCCTGCTACACCTCCTTCCTGGTAACTGTGAGAGTTGAGCCCTCCTGTACCTCCTTCCTGGTAACTGTGAGAGTTAAGCCCTCCTGTACCTCCTTCCTGGTAACTGTGAGAGTTAAGCCCTCCTGCACCTCCTTCCTGGTAACTGTGAGAGTTAAGCCCTCCTACACCTCCTTCCTGGTAACTGTGAGAGTTGAGCCCTCCTGTACCTCCTTCCTGGTAACTGTGAGAGTTAAGCCCTCCTGTACCTCCTTCCTGGTAACTGTGAGAGTTAAGCCCTCCTGTACCTCCTTCCTGGTAACTGTGAGAGTTAAGCCCTCCTACACCTCCTTCCTGGTAACTGTGAGAGTTAAGCCCTCCTACACCTCCTTCCTGGTAACTGTGAGAGTTGAGCCCTCCTGTACCTCCTTCCTGGTAACTGTGAGAGTTAAGCCCTCCTGTACCTCCTTCCTGGTAACTGTGAGAGTTAAGCTCTCCTGTACCTCCTTCCTGGTAACTGTGAGAGTTGAGTCCTCCTACACCTCCTTCCTGGTAACTGTGAGAGTTAAGCTCTCCTGTACCTCCTTCCTGGTAACTGTGAGAGTTAAGCCCTCCTACACCTCCTTCCTGGTAACTGTGAGAGTTAAGCCCTCCTGTACCTCCTTCCTGGTAATTGTGAGAGTTAAGCTCTCCTGTACCTCCTTCCTGGTAACTGTGAGAGTTGAGTCCTCCTGTACCTCCTTCCTGGTAACTGTGAGAGTTAAGCCCTCCTGTACCTCCTTCCTGGTAACTGTGAGAGTTGAGCCCTCCTGTAACTACTTCCTGGTAACACTGTATGAGAGTTGAGCCCTCCTGTACCTCCTTCCTGGTAACTGTGAGAGTTGAGCCCTCCTGTAACTACTTCCTGGTAACACTGTCTGAGAGCTGAGTCCCCCTGTACCTCCTTCCTGGTAACACTGTATGAGAGTTGAGTCCCCCTGTACCTCCTTCCTGGTAACTGTGAGAGTTAAGCCCTCCTGTACCTCCTTCCTGGTAACTGTGAGAGTTGAGTCCTCCTGTACCTCCTTCCTGGTAACTGTGAGATCTGAGCCCTCCTACACCTCCTTCCTGGTAACTGTGAGAGTTAAGCCCTCCTGTACCTCCTTCCTGGTAACTGTGAGAGTTAAGCCCTCCCGTACCTCCTTCCTGGTAACTGTGAGATCTGAGCCCTCCCGTACCTCCTTCCTGGTAACTGTGAGATCTGAGCCCTCCTGTACCTCCTTCCTGGTAACTGTGAGATCTGAGCCCTCCTACACCTCCTTCCTGGTAACTGTGAGATCTGAGCCCTCCTGTACCTCCTTCCTGGTAACTGTGAGAGTTGAGCCCTCCTGTACCTCCTTCCTGGTAACTGTGAGATCTGAGCCCTCCTGTACCTCCTTCCTGGTAACTGTGAGATCTGAGGCCTCCTGTACCTCCTTCCTGGTAACTGTGAGATCTGAGCCCTCCTGTACCTCCTTCCTGGTAACTGTGAGATCTGAGCCCTCCTGTACCTCCTTCCTGGTAACTGTGAGAGTTGAGCCCTCCTACACCTCCTTCCTGGTAACTGTGAGATCTGAGGCCTCCTGTACCTCCTTCCTGGTAACTGTGAGATCTGAGCCCTCCTGTACCTCCTTCCTGGTAACTGTGAGATCTGAGGCCTCCTGTACCTCCTTCCTGGTAACTGTGAGATCTGAGCCCTCCTGTACCTCCTTCCTGGTAACTGTGAGATCTGAGCCCTCTTGTACCTCCTTCCAGGTAACTGTGAGAGTTAAGCCCTCCTGTACCTCCTTCCTGGTAACTGTGAGAGTTGAGCCCTCCTGTACCTCCTTCCTGGTAACTGTGAGATCTGAGGCCTCCTGTACCTCCTTCCTGGTAACTGTGAGATCTGAGCCCTCCTGTACCTCCTTCCTGGTAACTGTGAGAGTTAAGCCCTCCTGTACCTCCTTCCTGGTAACTGTGAGAGTTGAGCCCTACTGTACCTCCTTCCTGGTAACTGTGAGATCTGAGCCCTCCTACACCTCCTTCCTGGTAACTGTGAGATCTGAGGCCTCCTGTACCTCCTTCCTGGTAACTGTGAGATCTGAGCCCTCCTGTACCTCCTTCCTGGTAACTGTGAGATCTGAGCCCTCCTGTACCTCCTTCCTGGTAACTGTGAGATCTGAGCCCTCTTGCACCTCCTTCCTGGTAACTGTGAGATCTGAGCCCTCCTGTACCTCCTTCCTGGTAACTGTGAGATCTGAGCCCTCCTGTACCTCCTTCCTGGTAACTGTGAGATCTGAACCCTCCCACACCTCCTTCTTTACAGGGATGTACAGTACATTGAGATGTTATTGACATTGAAGCTGTCTAACCCTGCGGCTTGTATACACAGTGACAAATGATCTGAGGCACAGAGTCAAGACGTGGAGTCTATGGTGTCTGACACTGATGGGTGTAGTCTACCTGCTGTGTGTCTGAGCCTTGGGCCACAACAACAACAACAACAACGATGGTAGAATCAGATAGACACAGAGTGAAAACAGAGAACAACATAGTGCCAGCACGATGGGTCTACAGCATAGAAATAGAATCGATAGAGAGAAAATCTACCATCCGACCACAGAGCTCTAATGGTCTACTGTCTGTCTGATAACAGTCTGGGATAATAGTGTAGAAGTCTTGATTCTGTAGTCTTGGTCATTCTAATACTATGGGCAGCAGAACATATATGTATGATGTGTAGTTCACCTGAGTGTGTGTGTGTGTGTGTGTGTGTGTGTGTGTGTGTGTGTGTGTGTGTGTGTGTGTGTGTGTGTGTGTGTGTGTGTGTGTGTGTGTGTGTGTGTGTGTGTGTGTGTGTGTGTGTGTGTGTGTTTGTGTCCGTAAAGTGTGTGTGTCTCAGCAGTTGTTATGAATGGGAGAATGTGAAGAGCAGCGCCAGGGGAAGTGAACCGCTCTAGTGTGGCCTTGAGTAAAAGAAGAAGAAGAAGAAGAAGAAGAAGAAGAAGAAGAAGAAGAAGAAAATGAAGAAGAAGAAGATGAAGAAAAAAATGAAGAAGAAGAATTAGGAGGGAGACCGCTTGAATAAAGGTGTGAATAGAGGCATGAATCATCCCTTCATCGCAGCTCCCGGTGGAGAGAAGAGGAGGAATACGCTTCAACAGCAACAAAGGAGAGAAAGGAGAGAACGTGGGGAAAACAGAAAAGACAGAATAAAGAAAGGATAATCGTTGGAGAGGAAATGATAAATACCTGAGATCACTGAGAGAGGAGGAAAGAAAGAGTGATGGCAAAGTAAAGACAGGAGTTAGAATTTGCAGGTGAAGGAAACCTTTCATGTCAAAGTGAAGGGCAGGTGGAAAATCAACAAGAGTTGTGGAGAAAATCAATCATATGTTCCAAGGAGGAGAGGAGAGAAATAAGAGCTTTAAATAGCTGCAGGGGAGGCAGGGACAGGAAGGATGAGAGGGAGGGGGAGGCAGGGACAGGAAGGATGAGAGGGAGGGGGAGGCAGGGACAGGAAGGATGAGAGGGAGGGGGAGGCAGGGACAGGAAGGATGAGAGGGAGGGGGAGGCAGGGACAGGAGGGATGAGAGGGAGGGGGAGGCAGGGACAGGAAGGATGAGAGGGAGGGGGAGGCAGGGACAGGAAGGATGAGAGTGAGGGGGTGGCAGGGACAGGAAGGATGAGAGGGAGGGGGAGGCAGGGACAGGAAGGATGAGAGGGAGGGGGAGGCAGGGACAGGAAGGATGAGAGGGAGGGGGAGGAAGGGACAGGAAGGATGAGAGGGAGGGGGAGGAAGGGACAGGAAGGATGAGAGGGAGGGGAGGAAGGGTAAGGGGGGGAGGAAGGGGAGGAAGGGTAAGGGAGGGGGTGGAAGGGTAAGGGAGGGCGAGTGCAGGTTTGAGGTAAGGTGAGTGTGACTAAGGGAAAATGGGGGTTAGCTAATAGGTGAGACGGGAGACTGTAAGTGTAGAAAGGGTGAGGGTGGGTTGAGGTACTTACGCCAGCCGGGTACAGCAGGTCTCTCCCTCCATATCTCCTGCTGGAGTGGCGTCAGTATTCACTGACTCATTCTCACTGGCCGGCATGCTCACTGGGGAACACACGGACGGGTAGAGGGAAAGAAGGAAGGATAAATTAATCAGGAGGAAGGACTGTTGACATATCCCTCATCACAGGCTGGTTATTACTGATACCCTTCTGTATCACAGGCTGGTTATTACTGTTACCCTTCTGTATCACAGGCTGGTTATTACTGTTACCCTTCTGTATCACAGGCTGGTTATTACTGTTACCCTTCTGTATCACAGGCTGGTTATTACTGTTACCCTTCTGTATCACAGGCTGGTTATTACTGTTACCCTTCTGTATCACAGACTGGTTATTACTGTTACCCTTCTGTATCACAGGCTGGTTATTACTGATACCCTTCTGTATCACAGGCTGGTTATTACTGTTACCCTTCTGTATCACAGGCTGGTTATTACTGTTACCCTTCTGTATCACAGGCTGGTTATTACTGATACCCTTCTGTATCACAGGCTGGTTATTACTGATACCCTTCTGTATCACAGGCTGGTTATTACTGTTACCCTTCTGTATCACAGGCTGGTTATTACTGATACCCTTCTGTATCACAGGCTGGTTATTACTGATACCCTTCTGTATCACAGGCTGGTTATTACTGTTACCCTTTTCTTCTCTTTTGTTTTCTAATCCTGACATTCTGATAAATAGACATACAGACAGACAGACATCCCTCTGCTAACAGAACTCCCAGTGGTAGAGTCCTGTAGGACAGTTTTAGGGACACTGATATAGGGGAGGTTTGGTTTTTAGTTCCCTAAATCTTTGAGTTCCAGACTCCAGGATAAGTGAGGTTTTAAGTCCCCTAAAGCTTTGAGTTCCAGACTCCAGAATAAGTGAGGTTTTAAGTCCCCTAAAGCTTTGAGTTCCAGACTCCAGAATAAGTGAGGTTTTAAGTCCCGTAAAGCTTTGAGTTCCAGACTCTGGTAGAACTGAGCAGAAGAATTCAGGTAGAAATAGACAGACCAGTACAACAACAAAAATGAAAGAAAATATTTAAGTAAATACAGAGAAAGTAATTGAGAAAGAAAGAGGAGAAATCTATCAAATTACTGGGCTAAGACAAATCATATTACAATTTGTCCGAAGACACAACCCTCAAACTCTCACAACGTTCCTCAACCAAACCAGATGAGACGGCCCGGTCAACGGGATCACTCCTTCAATTAGACAAATCAAATCATACCATTACTGACAACCAAAACCTGTAGAAAACCAATGTCTCGTGGGATAGAGAAGCCTGGAGCTACCAGGGTCCCTCAGTAATACACCATCTGATGGACACATCTCCTGGGGTAATGATAATGAAGAGGAGAGAGGGAGGGATGGATGGGTGGAGGGAGGGAGATATGTAGAGGGAGAGGAGGGAGAGTGAGAAGGGCAGGAGCGAGGGAGGAAGGGAGGGCGGGAGGGAGGGAGGACGGGAGGGAGGGATGGAGGGATATATGTAGAGGGAGAGGAGGGCGAGTGAGAAGGGCAGGAGCGAGGCAGGAAGGGAGGGCGGGAGGGCGGGAGGGAGCGCGGGAGGGAAGAAAGCCCATATCAGAATCTCCTCTTATAGTCCTGTCACTCTTCATGTCCACTTTGGGGATTCTAGAATGAGGTCTGTGTTCCCAGAAATAGCTGCCACTGCTTACAGGCAGAACCAGACAGAAAGGCTCCAGCTCAACTCAGCTAAATAACACGGAGAAACATTCTATTTCTCTATATTATTCCTCCTTTAAGCTCATACTGGAGCTCAACTACGCCCAGTAAGAAAACCTCAGAGAGAATAAAGAAAATCAAAGATAACATGAAACAAGCTAGACTAACTCTCTTGGGATCTCCTACACTCCCGAACAAGAAAAAAACAAAAAAAATCTGAATTTAAAAAACAACAACCTTTAAGCCTAACATAACACTAAGCAAAGCATGACAGGCAACGATAAACTTAAAGATCAGGGGCCAAAGCATATAACTGTAAGGATCGACGCTGGTAGACGAGAAGCAGGTACAGGGACATTTAATTAACAACAGCGTCTGGACCTGAACACATAACAACATTAATACTGACACATGGAACAAACGGGGGAGCAGACAGTTTTAGACGGGGCACTCAACAAAGGGAAGGAGTCCAGGTGAGTCCAATGAGTGCTGCTGCGCGTAATGATGGTGACAGGTGCGCGTAATGATGGTGACAGGTACACGTAATGATGGTGACAGGTGCACGTAATGATGGTGACAGGTGCGCGTAATGATGGTGACAGGTGCGCGTAATGATGGTGACAGGTGCGCGTAATGATGGTGACAGGTGCTCGTAATGATGGTGACAGGTGCGCGTAATGATGGTGACAGGTGCGCGTAATGATGGTGACAGGTGCGCGTAATGAAGGGCCCTCGAGCGCCAGAGAGGGAGAGCGGGAGCAGGCGTGAGAATAACAACAACACTAAATATGGCCCAGCTCATTTCAGCTCAGCCCAGCCCATACAAACCCTGGAAGAATAGAGGACTAGCCAATCGCATGCAGCCTTGGAGCGTGGTCCCTGCAGCATGCTTTAGCCTCAGTTAGATACAGCAGAACCAATCAGCACATCCCAATCACTCTCCAATCATGTACCATTACCAGTCCAAGCCTGCGCCATGAGTGGCCACAAAACACCTTGTCCTCCGTAACTCTGACGTCGCTGACTACCTCCTGGCCTTTCAACAACATCCTATGATAAATATAGATTTATTTTAGATGTTCAAGTGATGGTAAGTTACTGTGTACTGATGATTATCAAGTGATGGTAAGTTACTGTGTACTGATGATCATCAAGTGATGGTAAGTTACTGTGTACTGATGATTATCAAGTGATGGTAAGTTACTGTGTACTGATGATTATCAAGTGATGGTAAGTTACTGTGTACTGATGATCATCAAGTGATGGTAAGTTACTGTGTACTGATGATTATCAAGTGATGGTAAGTTACTGTGTTCTGATGATTATCAAGTGATGGTAAGTTACTGTGTACTGATGATTATCAAGTGATGGTAAGTTACTGTGTACTGATGATTATCAAGTGATGGTAAGTTACTGTGTACTGATGATTATCAAGTGATGGTAAGTTACTGTGTACTGATGATTATCAAGTGATGGTAAGTTACTGGGTACTGATGATTATCACACTTGAATCATTGTTGATTGTAGGGCTTCAGAAAGTCAAACTAGTTCCTCTCTTGGTCTAAGACCATTGTTCCCATTGATTAGCTAACTAACTAGTGAATATTCCCATTGATTAGCTAACTAACTAGTGAATATTCTCAGTGATTATCTAACTAACTAGTTAATATTCCCAGTGATTATCTAACTAACTAGTGAATATTCTCAGTGATTATCTAACTAACTAGTGAATATTCCCAGTGAATGGTCTAACTAACTAGTGAATATTCCCAGTGATTATCTAACTAACTAGTGAATATTCCCAGTGAATGGTCTAACTAACTAATGAATATTCCCAGTGATTATCTATCTAACTAGTGAATATTCCTAGTGAATGGTCTAACTAAATAGTGAATATTACTAGTCAATAGTCTAACTATTGAATATTCCTAGTGAATAGTCTAACTAACTAGTGAATGTTACTAGTGAATAGTCTAACTAACTAGTGAATATTACTAGTGAATAGTCTAATGACCTAATTCATATCCCTAGTGAATAGTCTAACTAGTGAATATTACTAGTGAATAGTCTAACTAACTAGTGAATGTTACTAGTGAATAGTCTAAATAACTAGTGAATGTTACTAGTGAATAGTCTAACTAACTAATTAATATTACTAGTGAATAGTCTAACTAACTAGTGAATGTTAGTAGTGAATAGTCTAACTAACTAGTGAATATTACTAGTGAATGGTCTAACTAACTAATTTATATTCATAGTGAATAGTCTAACTAGTGAATGTTACTAGTGAATAGTCTAACTAACTAATTAATATTACTAGTGAATAGTCTAACTAACTAGTGAATATTACTAGTGAATAGTCTAATTACCTAATTACTATTCCTAGTGAATGGTCTAACTAACTAGTGAATATTACTAGTGACTAGTCTAACTAACTAATTAATATTACTAGTGAATAGTCTAACTAACTGGTTAATGTTACTAGTGAATAGTCTAACTAACGGAGTTATTAGTCTAACTAATTAGTGCATGTTACTAGTGAATAGTTTAACTAACTAGTGAATGTTACTAGTGAATAGTCTAACTAACTAATTAACATTACTAGTGAATAGTCTAACTAACTAGTGAATGTTACTAGTGAATAGTCTAACTAACTAGTGAATGTTACTAGTGCATAGTCTAACTAACTAGTGAATATTACTAGTGAATAGTCTAACTAACTAATTTATATTACTAGTGAATAGTCTAACTAACTAATTAATATTACTAGTGAATAGTCTAACTAACTAATTAATATTACTAGTGAATAGTCTTAATAAACCACTATTCCTTCATATTTTTCCACCATTCTAGATATATATATATAAGTATGTAATGTCTATGTTAATGTATTAAATGTAAATTGTAAAGTATTTTTGTCTGTAATGTATTTTCTGTCATGAGTTGGACCCCAGGATGACTTGCTGTCACCATTGACATTGGCTAATGGGGATGCTAATAAAATCAGGACTCATTAATTCCTTTGGTTTAAAGAGATGCTCCGTGATGTTGGCAATGAAGCCCTTTGTCTACTTCCCCAGAGTCAGATGACCTCGTGGAAACCATTTGTATGTCTCTGCGTGCAGTATTAAGGAAGTTGCTAACTAGCGTTAACGCAATGGCTGGAAGTCTATGGGTATCTGCTAGCATCTATGGGTATCTGCTAGCATCTATGGGTATCTGCTAGCATCTATGGGTATCTGCTAGCATCTATGGGTATCTGCTAGCATCTATGGGTATCTGCTAGCATCTATGGGTATCTGCTAGCGTCTATGGGTATCTGCTAGCATCTATGGGTATCTGCTAGCGTCTATGGGTATCTGCTAGCATCTATGGGTATCTGCTAGCGTCTATGGGTATCTGCTAGCATCTATGGGTATCTGCTAGCGTCTATGGGTATCTGCTAGCGTCTATGGGTATCTGCTAGCATCTATGGGTATCTGCTAGCATCTATGGGTATCTGCTAGCGTCTATGGGTATATGTTAGCGTCTATGGGTATCTGCTAGCGTCTATGGGTATCTGCTAGCGTCTATGGGTATCTGCTAGCGTCTATGGGTATATGCTAGCGTCTATGGGTATCTGCTAGCGTCTATGGGTATCTGCTAGCGTCTATGGGTATCTGCTAGCGTCTATGGGTATCTGCTAGCGTCTATGGGTATCTGCTAGCGTCTATGGGTATCTGCTAGCGTCTATGGGTATCTGCTAGCGTCTATGGGTATCTGCTAGCGTCTATGGGTATCTGCTAGCGTCTATGGGTATCTGCTAGCGTCTATGGGTATCTGCTAGCGTCTATGGGTATCTGCTAGCGTCTATGGGTATCTGCTAGCGTCTATGGGTATCTGCTAGCGTCTATGGGTATCTGCTAGCGTCTATGGGTATCTGCTAGCGTCTATGGGTATCTGCTAGCGTCTATGGGTATCTGCTAGCATCTATGGGTATCTGCTAGCATCTATGGGTATCTGCTAGCGTCTATGGGTATCTGCTAGCGTCTATGGGTATCTGCTAGCGTCTATGGGTATCTGCTAGCATCTATGGGTATCTGCTAGCGTCTATGGGTATCTGCTAGCGTCTATGGGTATCTGCTAGCGTCTATGGGTATCTGCTAGCGTCTATGGGTATCTGCTAGCGTCTATGGGTATCTGCTAGCGTCTATGGGTATATGCTAGCGTCTATGGGTATCTGCTAGCGTCTATGGGTATCTGCTAGCGTCTATGGGTATCTGCTAGCGTCTATGGGTATCTGCTAGCGTCTATGGGTATATGCTAGCGTCTATGGGTATCTGCTAGCGTCTATGGGTATATGCTAGCGTCTATGGGTATCTGCTAGCGTCTATGGGTATCTGCTAGCATCTATGGGTATCTGCTAGCGTCTATGGGTATCTGCTAGCATCTATGGGTATCTGCTAGCGTCTATGGGTATCTGCTAGCGTCTATGGGTATCTGCTAGCGTCTATGGGTATCTGCTAGCGTCTATGGGTATCTGCTAGCGTCTATGGGTATCTGCTAGCGTCTATGGGTATCTGCTAGCGTCTATGGGTATATGCTAGCATCTATGGGTATCTGCTAGCGTCTATGGGTATATGCTAGCGTCTATGGGTATCTGCTAGCGTCTATGGGTATCTGCTAGCGTCTATGGGTATCTGCTAGCGTCTATGGGTATATGCTAGCATCTATGGGTATCTGCTAGCGTCTATGGGTATATGCTAGCGTCTATGGGTATCTGCTAGCGTCTCTGGGTATATGCTAGCGTCTATGGGTATCTGCTAGCGTCTATGGGTATCTGCTAGCTTCCAGTCATAGCGTTAACACTAGTTAGCATGCAACTTCCTTTCATACTGGACACAGAGACATAGAAATGGTTTCCACAAGTTCATCTGACTCTGGGGAAGTAGATAGAGGGCTTCATTGCCAAAATCACAAAATCCCTTTAAGATCACTATTCCTGTTATTGAACAGTCTCACATAAACTCTGTTATAGACCGTTCCTTTCCTGTCCGTGCTTCCACCTTGACATGTACCAGCCTGTCTCTCCTCATGTCTAAAACCAGTTTCTCTGAATAACAGAGGTCTGAGCTAGCTCCCAGCCCTGGAGGACAGTCCTGTTAAACATAGAACTACTTCTGTCCAACACTGAACTAGTTCACTACGCTATTGTTCCTGTCTGCTGGCCGGATAGACTGAGAGAGAGGGGGGAGCAGGACAGGAGGGAGGGAGGGTTGGAGGGAGAGGGAGGAGAGAGAGAGGGGGGAGGACAGAAGGGTGGGAGGGAGGGTTGGAGGGAGAGGGAGGAGAGAGAGAGGGGGGAGGACAGGAGGGAGGGAGGGAGGGTTGGAGGGAGAGGGAGGAGAGAGAGGGGGGGGGACAGAAGGGTGGGAGGGAGGGTTGGAGGGAGAGGGAGGAGAGAGAGAGGGGGGAGGACAGGAGGGAGGGAGGGAGGGTTGGAGGGAGAGGGAGGAGAGAGAGGGGGGGGCAGGTGGGTGAGATGGAGGGAGGAGAGAGAGAGGGGGGAGGGTTGGAGGGAGAGGGAAGAGAGAGAGAGGGGGAGGAGGACAGGAGGGTGAGATGGAGGGAGGGAGGGAGGGTGAGAGAGAAGGAAGGTGGAAAGGGGGGGGCCGAGAGGGAGAGGGAGGAGAGAGAGATGGGGGAGGAGGACAGGAGGAAGGGAGGGCAGGGAGGGAGAGGGAGGAGAGAGAGAGGGGGGAGGAGGACAGGAGGGTGAGATGGAGGGAGGGAGGGAGAGAGAGAAGGAAGGTGGAAAGGGGGGGCCGAGAGGGAGAGGGAGGAGAGAGAGAGAGAGCGATCGAGAGAGGGCATTGCTCTATCCAAGAGCTAGTCTATTTAATTAATTACTTTCAAAGCTTTTAAACTCTGCTCATGTTGGTGCTAAAACACAAAGTAAAAACCCTGACCCTGACATTATGGTTGACTAAATGACAGTGTCATAAAGGAGCTTTAAAGAAACATGAAAACGCCATGTAAGAACATGATGCAACATCCAGGTCAGACTCAGAGGGCAGCCAGAGTTGACATCGCTCTTAGTTTAGAGTACAAATGCTGTCTTGCAGAATTCCTCATTTCAAGAAGAGGACGTTCCAAACTAACATGCAGTTCATCCAGCAGGCAGGTCGAAGGTCATACAGGAAGAGTAGCTTCTGTCTCCAGAAAAAGGCTGTCCATGTTATAAAGAAAAAATCCTCCAAGAAAAAGATCTGGAAGCGGATGAAACAAGGGCAACATGCAACAACATACGCTGGTAAACTCCAGATGTTTCTAGCAGCTTTGCAGCACTTGTCAAAAACCAAACTAAAACTTGTCAGATTATATTGTTTCATCCCGCTAGTAATATTCAGAACATGAGGATAACATGCAGACCGTCATGAATATTCATCCAGAACGTGATCCAGGATTAAGGATTAAACAGCGGCAACAGAACTACAACTCATAACTACAACTCAGAACAACAACTGGTCTAAAGTAGTGCACTACATAGGGAATAGGGGCTCTGTGGACCCCGGTCTAAAGTAGTGCACTACATAGGGAATAGGGGCTCTGTGGATCCTGGTCTAAAGTAGTGTACTACATAGGGAATAGGAGCTCTGTGGATCCCGGTCTAAAGTAGTGTACTACATAGGGAATAGGGGCTCTGTGGATCCTGGTCTAAAGTAGTGCACTACATAGGGAATAGGGGCTCTGTGGATCCCGGTCTAAAGTAGTGTACTACATAGGGAATAGGGACTCTGTGGATCCCGGTCTAAAGTAGTGTACTACATAGGGAATAGGGGCTCTGTGGATCCCGGTCTAAAGTAGTGTACTACATAGGGAATAGGTGCTCTGTGGACCCCGGTCTAAAGTAGTGCACTACATAGGGAATAGGGGCTCTGTGGATCCTGGTCTAAAGTAGTGCACTACATAGGGAATAGGAGCTCTGTGGATCCCGGTCTAAAGTAGTGCACTACATAGGGAATAGGGGCTCTGTGGATCCCGGTCTAAAGTAGTGCACTACATAGGGAATAGGGGCTCTGTGGATCCTGGTCTAAAGTAGTGCACTACATAGGGAATAGGGTGCTATTTGGGACACAACCAGGAGACGTTTAGCCGTCCCTAAGGAGACAGAAGAGAGACGGATCACAGATCAGATCACTGCCCCACGGGCCTCAACGACTGTAGTAGAGAGAAGAGTTGTAGTTAAGAAGCATTGAAGACCAGTAGAGGACCCCAGGCGGATGCATTGAGGGAGGTAGGAGGCAGCGGGAGCCTTGCAGTCTGCTTGCAGGTTATACACAGTTCAGTAGGTGGAGGTATAGTAGTGGACTCTGACATGCAGACGCCTACGCCTTACGAAGGATAGCAGCGTTTGTCTTCACTGCTCCGCGGAGGAAGTGTAAACGCTGACTGTTACCTGGAAACAGAGAGTAACGGCTGAGAGCACTTGATACGCACGCTCATGCTCAGTCACACACAGTCACACACAGTCACACACAGTCACACACAGTCACACACAGACAAAAACCACAACGCAGTCACACACAGTCACACACAGACAGAAACTGAAGGATGTGCACACAGAATTACTCCCACAACGCAGTCTGCACACAGTCACACACACTGTGTACATGTGTAGTCCAAGAGGCCACAGCTCATAGAGGACAAATCACTCCACCAGCACTGCACACAATACTCTCCCCACAGATAAAACTAAAGAACACGAGAGAGTGAGAGAGAGAGAGAGAGACAGAGAGAGAGAGACAGAGAGAGAGAGAGAGAGAGAGAGAGAGAGAGAGAGAGAGAGAGATAGAGAGAGAGAGAGAGAGAGAGAGAGAGAGAGTAACATTAAGAAATGCTATAGATGGAAGGAATGCAGTTTGGAAACCTACCAAAAAACAATTAGGCAACAGCAAATTCAATCCCTTTTAGACAACTTCCTGGGTAAAATGTTCCACTGCAATAGTGAAGGTGTAAACTTGGCAGTAGAAAATCTTAACAGTATATTTGACCTCTCAGCTTCCCTATCAAATCTAAAAATCTCAAATAGAAAACCGAAGAAAATGAACAACAATGACAAATGGTTTGATAAAGAATGCAAAAATCTAAGAAATAAATTGAGGAACCTGTCCAACCAAAAACATAGAGACCCGGAAAACCTGAGTCTACGCCTTCACTATGGCGAATCACTAAAACAATACAGAAATACACTACGGAAAAAGAAGGAACAGCACGTCAGAAATCAGCTCAATGTAATTGAAGACTCCATAGACTCTAACCAATTCTGGGAAAATTGGAAAACACTAAACAAACAACAACACGAAGAATTATCTATCCAAAATGGAGATGTATGGGTAAACCACTTCTCCAATCTTTTTGGCTCTATAACAAAGAATAAAGAACAAAAACATATACATGATCAAATACAAATCCTAGAATCAACTATTAAAGACTACCAGAACCCATTGGATTCTCCAATTACCTTGAATGAGTTACAGGACAAAATAAAAACCCTCAAACCCAAAAAGGCCTGTGGTGTTGATGGTATCCTTAATGAAATGATCAAATATACAGACAACAAATTCCAATTGGCTATACTAAAACTCTTTAACATCGTCCTTAGCTCTGGCATCTTCCCCAATATTTGGAACCAAGGACTGATCACCCCAATCCACAAAAGTGGAGACAAATTTGACCCCAATAACTACCGTGGAATATGCGTCAACAGTAACCTTGGGAAAATACTCTGCATTATCATTAACAGCAGACTCGTACATTTCCTCAATGAAAACAATGTACTGAGCAAATGTCAAATTGGCTTTTTACCAAATTACCGTACAACAGACCATGTATTCACCCTACACACCCTAATTGACAACCAAACAAACCAAAACAAAGGCAAAGTCTTCTCATGCTTTGTTGATTTCAAAAAAGCCTTCGACTCAATTTGGCATGAGGGTCTGCTATACAAATTGATGGAAAGTGGTGTTGGGGGTAAAACATACGACATCATAAAATCCATGTACACAAACAACAAGTGTGCGGTTAAAATTGGCAAAAAACACACACATTTCTTCACACAGGGTCGTGGGGTGAGACAGGGATGCAGCTTAAGCCCCACCCTCTTCAACATATATATCAACGAATTGGCGCGGGCACTAGAACAGTCTGCAGCACCCGGTCTCACCCTACTAGAATCCGAAGTCAAATGTCTACTGTTTGCTGATGATCTGGTGCTTCTGTCACCAACCAAGGAGGGCCTACAGCAGCACCTAGATCTTCTGCACAGATTCTGTCAGACCTGGGCCCTGACAGTAAATCTCAGTAAGACCAAAATAATGGTGTTCCAAAAAAGGTCCAGTCGCCAGGACCACAAATTCCATCTAGACACCGTTGCCCTAGAGCACACAAAAAACTATACATACCTCGGCCTAAACATCAGCACCACAGGTAGCTTCCACAGAGCTGTGAACGATCTGAGAGACAAGGCAAGAAGGGCATTCTATGCCATCAAAAGGAACATAAATTTCAACATACCAATTAGGATCTGGCTAAAAATACTTGAATCAGTCATAGAGCCCATTGCCCTTTATGGTTGTGAGGTCTGGGGTCCGCTCACCAACCAAGATTTCACAAAATGGGACAAACACCAAATTGAGACTCTGCATGCAGAATTCTGCAAAAATATCCTCCGTGTACAACGTAGAACACCAAATAATGCATGCAGAGCAGAATTAGGCCGATACCCACTAATTATCAAAATCCAGAAAAGAGCCGTTAAATTCTACAACCACCTAAAAGGAAGCGATTCCCAAACCTTCCATAACAAAGCCATCACCTACAGAGAGATGAACCTGGAGAAGAGTCCCCTAAGCAAGCTGGTCCTAGGGCTCTGTTCACAAACACAAACACACCCCACAGAGCCCCAGGACAACAGCACAATTAGACCCAACCAAATCATGAGAAAACAAAAAGATAATTACTTGACACATTGGAAAGAATTAACAAAAAAACAGAGCAAACTAGAATGCTATTTGGCCCTAAACAGAGAGTATACAGTGGCAGAATACCTGACCTTTGTGACTGACCCAAACTTAAGGAAAGCTTTGACTATGTACAGACTCAGTGAGCATAGCCTTGCTATTGAGAAAGGCCGCCGTAGGCAGACATGGCTCTCAAGAGAAGACAGGCTATGTGTTCACTGCCCACAAAATGAGGTGGAAACTGAGCTGCACTTCCTAACCTCCTGCCCAATGTATGACCATATTAGAGAGACATATTTCCCTCAGATTACACAGATCCACAAAGAATTCGAAAACAAATCCAATTTTGATAAACTCCCATATCTACTGGGTGAAATTCCACAGTGTGCCATCACAGCAGCAAGATTTGTGACCTGTTGCCACAAGAAAAGGGCAACCAGTGAAGAACAAACACCATTGTAAATACAACCCATATTTATGTTTATTTATTTTAACTTGTGTGCTTTAACCATTTGTACATTGTTACAACACTGCATATATATAATATGACATTTGTCATGTCTTTATTGTTTTGAAACTTCTGTATGTGTAATGTTTACTGTTAATTTTTATTGTTTATTTCACTTTTGTATATTATCTACCTCACTTGCTTTGGCAATGTTAACACATGTTTCCCATGCCAATAAAGCCCCTTGAATTGAATTGAATTGAATTGAATTGAATTGAGAGAGAGAGAGAGAGAGAGAGAGAGAGAGAGAGAGAGAGAGAGAGAGAGAGAGAGAGAGAGAGAGAGAGAGAGATAGAGAGAGAGAGAGAGAGAGAGAGAGAGAGAGAGAGAGAGAGAGAGAGAGAGAGAGAGAGAGAGACACAGAGACAGAGACAGAGACAGAGACAGAGAGAGAGAGAGAGAGAGAGAGAGAGAGAGAGAGAGAGAGAGAGAGAGAGAGAGAGACAGAGAGACAGAGAGACAGAGAGACAGAGAGAGAGAGAGACAGAGAGAGAGAGAGAGAGAGAGAGAGAGAGAGAGAGAGAGAGAGAGAGAGAGAGAGAGAGACAGAGACAGAGACGAGAGAGAGAGAGAGAGAGAGAGAGAGAGAGAGAGAGAGAGAGAGAGAGAGAGAGAGAGAGAGAGAGAGAGAGAGAGAGAGAGAGAGAGAGAGAGAGAGAGAGAGAGAGAGAGAGAGAGAGAGAGAGGTAGGAGACCTGTTAAATAAACTCTAAAGTCAATATTGAGGAGAGATGCAGTCATATAAATATGATGTAATTCTAGTTCTGAGGGTGCAGTAATATCCAGCTGAGTTCAGATCAAACCCCTTCTTCTGTTGAGTAGTCCGGGCACAGAGAGCAACACAGTCACACACACACAACACACACACTGACTGACTGACAACACACACACTGACTGACTGACAACACACACACTGACTGACTGACAACACACACTGACTGACTGACAACACACACACGACACACACACAACACACACACTGACAACACACACACTGACTGACTGACAACACACACACTGACTGACTGACAACACACACACTGACTGACTGACAACACACACAACGGACACACGTCGCAAGGAGCAGAAAGCCCGTCAACACAGGAGACGATGATGACACACCAACACAAAACTGGGAGACCAGAACACACACACACACACACACACACACACACACACACACACACACACACACACACACACACACACACACACACACACACACACACACACACACACACACACACACACACACACACACACACACACACACACACACACCGAGGGAGGGGCAGGCATTTACCATGGGTCTCACTGGAGTGACTAAACCAAGCAAACTTCCCCTTCTTCTTGTCAAGCAAGTCGGCCAGGGTCACTCCTTCCTCAAACAAGATGGGGAGGTCATTCAGGGTATGCAGTCCACCCAGTGACAAAGATACACACACACACACACACACACAAACAAACATGTTACACACTCACACACACATGTTACACACACACAAACACATGGTACACACACATATCACAACACACACATATCACAACATACACACAAGGACTCAAACACAAAACAGTAAATACACACCTGTTTCTGCAGGTCTTAACGTTGAGAATACACAGTCATTGGCATAGTACATTTCATCCCCGTAAAATACACACACACACACACACACACACACACACACACACACACACACACACACACACACACACACACACACACACACACACACACACACACACACACACACACACACACACAGAGTCCACACATACAGTACACGCTCAAACGTACACGCATGTACATTCAGATCAGAGGAATCCCTTATCTGGGAGAAAAGGGTCTGGGGCATCAAACAGTGACCGTACTCAAAGCTTTAATTATACAGCCTACAGTCTAAAATCAATCTGTAACTATAATTATACAGCCTACAGTCTAAAATCAATCTGTAACTTTAATTATACAGCCGACAGTCTAAAATCAATCTGACACTTAAATTATACAGCCTACAGTCTAAAATCAATCTGTAACTTTAATTATACAGCCTACAGTCTAAAATCAATCTGTAACTTTAATTATACAGCCTACTGTCTAAAATCAATCTGACACTTAAATTATACAGCCTACAGTCTAAAATCAATCTGTAACTTTAATTATACAGCCTACAGTCTAAAATCAATCTGTAACTTTAATTATACAGCCTACAGTCTAAAATCAATCTGTAACTTTAATTATACAGCCTACAGTCTAAAATCAATCTGTAACTTTAATTATACAGCCTACTGTCTAAAATCAATCTGTAACTTTAATTATACAGCCTACAGTCTAAAATCAATCTGTAACTTTAATTATACAGCCTACAGTCTAAAATCAATCTGTAACTTTAATTATACAGCCTACAGTCTAAAATCAATCTGTAACTTTAATTATACAGCCTACTGTCTAAAATCAATCTGACACTTAAATTATACAGCCTACAGTCTAAAATCAATCTGTAACTGTAATTATACAGCCTACAGTCTAAAATCAATCTGTAACTTTAATTATACAGCCTACTGTCTAAAATCAATCTGTAACTTTAATTATACAGCCTACAGTCTAAAATGAATCTGTAACTTTAATTATACAGCCTACAGTCTAAAATCAATCTGTAACTTTAATTATACAGCCTACTGTCTAAAATCAATCTGTAACTTTAATTATACAGCCTACAGTCTAAAATCAATCTGTAACTTTAATTATACAGCCTACAGTCTAAAATCAATCTGTAACTTTAATTATACAGCCTACAGTCTAAAATCAATCTGTAACTTTAATTATACAGCCTACTGTCTAAAATCAATCTGTAACTTTAATTATACAGCCTACAGTCTAAAATCAATCTGTAACTTTAATTATACAGCCTACAGTCTAAAATCAATCTGTAACTTTAATTATACAGCCTACAGTCTAAAATCAGTCTGTAACTTTAATTATACAGCCTACAGTCTAAAATCAATATGTAACTTTAATTATACAGCCTACAGTCTAAAATCAATCTGTAACTTTAATTATACAGCCTACAGTCTAAAATCAATCTGTAACTTTAATTATACAGCCTACTGTCTAAAATCAATCTGACACTTAAATTATACAGCCTACAGTCTAAAATCAATCTGTAACTTTAATTATACAGCCTACAGTCTAAAATCAATCTGTAACTTTAATTATACAGCCTACAGTCTAAAATCAATCTTTAACTTTAATTATACAGCCTACAGTCTAAAATCAGTCTGTAACTTTAATTATACAGCCTACAGTCTAAAATCAATCTGTAACTATAATTATACAGCATACAGTCTAAAATCAATCTGTAACTATAATTATACAGCCTACAGTCTAAAATCAATCTGTAACTTTAATTATACAGCCTACAGTCTAAAATCAATCTGTAACTATAATTATACATCCTACAGTCTAAAATCAATCTGTAACTTTAATTATACAGCCTACAGTCTAAAAACAGAGACAGAAACAGAAACAAAGACAGGGAGAGACAGAGAGAGAGAGAGAGAGAGAGAGAGAGAGAGAGAGAGAGAGAGAGAGAGAGAGAGAGACAGACAGACAGACAGACAGACAGACAGACAGACAGACAGACAGAGAGAGAGAGACAGACAGACAGACAGAGAGAGAGAGAGGATACAGTCCTGCCTCTAGATGGCGATGTTGCTCAGAGCTCTGTCTGTCATAGATTTTGTCCATCATCCCCCTCTATCCTAATATCGCCCTCCCTACTCTTCTCCATACCCCATGACACAATAACTGTTTTGGTAGATGCCCGTTTAGTAGATGTTTTAGTACATTGATCAGTATGTGATCAGTATGTGATCAGTATGTGATCAGTATGTGATCAGTATGTGATCAGTATGTGATCTCCTGAGCACGAGGCATCGACAACACTAAAAACTGTCTCTCTAATTCTTTACTAAAGACACGTCTGTCTGGGGGTAAAATAACCAGTCTGTCAATCAATCAATCCACTTCCTCCTCGACAACTGTGGGACAGAAATAAAGTGTCTGGCTCATCTCATTTTTTCATATTCTTTACCCTCTCCCCCCCTCTCTCTCTTTCTCTCTGCCTCCCACCCCCCCCCCCCCCTCTCTCTCTCTCTCCCGGTCTCCTGATTGCAGAGTGGTATTAAATAGCCTATCTGTCTCACTTGGCTGTATCTTCATTTAGCTACTGTGAGTAAGCCTGTTGCCCCGTCTCTCAGTCCCTCAGCCTCAGTCTATCACACCAAGCTTGGCTGACTTCCTACAACCATGAGACCTGCTGAAGGATATTGCAAACGTTGTTTAGTAGAAGTGCAGGAATTAAAGCTAAAGTTTAACCCCAAGTCATCTGCACACCACAAGACTGTGTCAGCCTGATGAGCTAAAGCCTCGAGGGATGAGGCCTCTTATCTCCCTCCTGTCCTCATCTCTACTACTGATCTGTTGGAGTGACCTGTGATGCTGCCTGTCAGCCAGTGTGTGTGTGTTGTGTGTGTTGTGTGTGTTGTGTGTGTTGTGTGTGTGTTTTTGTGTTTGTGTGTTCCCATCTGAGCTCTGACAACAGGACAGCCCAGGACACAGTAGACCCCTGAGGACTCAGGATCTCAAAGGCCACGGTGCTAAAATAAGCCTGGAGAACAACAACAACATACTAGACTAGACAGTAGATGATCATATATCTGTCTGTCAGTCTCTGCTATATCTAGTCTCCAGTCTCTGTGTGTTATGTCCAGTCTCTGTGTGTTGTGTCTAGTCTCCAGTCTCTGTTGTGTCTAGTCTCCAGTCTCTGCTATGTCTAGTCTCCAGTCTCTGTGTGTCTAGTCTCCAGTCTCTGTGTGTCTAGTCTCCAGTCTCTGTTATGTCTAGTCTCCAGTCTCTGTGTGTCTAGTCTCCAGTCTCTGTTATGTCTAGTCTCCAGTCTCTGTGTGTCTAGACTCCAGTCTCTGTTATGTCTAGTCTCCAGTCTCTGTTATGTCTAGTCTCCAGTCTCTGTGTGTCTAGTCTCCAGTCTCTGTTATGTCTAGTCTCCAGTCTCTGCTATGTCTAGTCTCCAGTCTCTGTTATGTCAAGTCTCCAGTCTCTGTTATGTCTAGTCTCCAGTCTCTGTGTGTCTAGTCTCCAGTCTCTGTTATGTCTAGTCTCCAGTCTCTGTTATGTCTAGTCTCCAGTCTCTGTTATGTCTAGTCTCCAGTCTCTGTGTGTCTAGTCTCCAGTCTCTGTTATGTCTAGTCTCCAGTCTCTGTTATGTCTAGTCTCCAGTCTCTGTGTGTCTAGTCTCCAGTCTCTGTTATGTCTAGTCTCCAGTCTCTGTTATGTCTAGTCTCCAGTCTCTGTGTGCTATGTCTAGTCTCCAGTCTCTGTTATGTCTAGTCTCCAGTCTCTGTTATGTCTAGTCTCCAGTCTCTGTGGGTTTTAGGCCGTTTGCCTTTGTGTTCTTGGGCACAGGGACTATGGTGGTCTGCTTGAAACATGTTGGTATTACAGACTCAATCAGGGACATGTTGAAAATGTCAGTGAAGACACCTGCCAGTTGGTCAGCACATGCCCGGAGCACACGTCCTGGTAAGCCATCTGGCCCCGCAGCCTTGTGTATGTTGACCTGTTTAAAGGTCTTACTCACGTCGGCTACGGAGAGCGTGATCACACAGTCGTCCGGAACAGCTGATGTTCTCATGCATGCCTCAGTGTTGCTTGCCTCGAAGAGAGCATAGAAGTGATTTAGCTCGTCTGGTAGGCTCGTGTCACTGGGCAGCTCGCGGCTGTGCTTCCCTTTGTAGTCTGTAATAGTTTACAAGCCCTGCCACATAAGACGAGGTGTAGTATGATTCAATCTTAGCCCTGTATTGACGCGTTGCCTGTTTGATGGTTCGTCACAGTGCATAGCAGGATTTATTGTACATCCAATGATAAGCAGCGAGCTCTGTTGACCGAAGCTGTTTTCTCGGGTCACAAAAAAGCTAAATTAGCACGACCCGAGCTGATTTAGTCCCCCTAATTCTGGCCGTCATCCTTCAAGGGTATAAACTCCAATAACTTTGAAAACGGATTATGATAGAGACGCGAGGTTTTGACCATTGGTTTTCTAAGAAGATTATCTACACAATAACATTATTTTACCCAATGGTCAAAAGATGCGTTTTGATTGGACACCCTGCTGTACAGGGAGAATGGTGCCATTTGGGATGCATCCATACACATACTGTGGATCCAGGATCCAGGACTCCAGGCTCCAGGGCTGCAGGGCCACAGGCTCCAGGGCTCCAAGGTTCCAGGCCTCCAGGGCTCCAGGGTTAGCCCAGTGCTCCCTGCTCTCTCCCCAGGGAAGGTGTGCCCCATACATAGAGACAAACTGAGAGAAATAGTTGCTTTTGCTTCCATCTCTGTATACAGGTAGCCTAGTGGTTAGAGTGTTGGGCCAGTAACCGAAAGGTTGCTGGATCGAATCCCCGAGCTGACAAGATAAAAATATGTCATTCTGCCCCTGAACAAGGCAGTTAACACACTGTTCCCCGGTAGGCTGTCATTGTAAATAAGAATTTGTTCCTAACTGACTTGCCTAGTTAAATACAGGTTAAAAATGAATACAAGAGATATTGAAAAAAAAGCCTGTGTGTGCGCGGTGTGAATGACCAGTCAAACAAACAGTGCTGGCGGTCTGCCACAGAGAGAGAGAGGCTGTAGACAGTGAGTTGATTAGCCACCCCATCACTCAGCACTACTCTGGCCCTCACTATATGGTCTAAACAGAATCCTTGGGACGTCCCAACTCTGATGTCATCCAATTAAAGTGAAACGTTAAATGTTAGTGGAACACACTACACCAACAGAAGACTTCCCAGCACCAAATACAGACCATAGCCCCTACTCTAAATCCATGTCTACAGTACTAGGTGACCTCAACGCCTGACCTACAGTACTAGGTGACCCCAACGACCTGACCTACAGTACTAGGTGACCCCAAGGCCTGACCTACAGTACTAGGTGACCCCAACACCTGACCTACAGTACTAGGTGACCCCAACACCTGACCTACAGTACTAGGTGACCCCAACAACCTGACCTATAGTACTAGGTGACCCCAAGGCCTGACCTACAGTACTAGGTGACCCCAACACCTGACCTACAGTACTAGGTGACCCCAACACCTGACCTACAGTACTAGGTGACCCCAACAACCTGACCTACAGTACTAGGTGACCTCAACGCCTGACCTACAGTACTAGGTGACCCCAACACCTGACCTACAGTACTAGTTGACCCCAACACCTGACCTACAGTACTAGGTGACCCCAACACCTGACCTACAGTACTAGGTGACCCCAACAACCTGACCTACAGTACTAGGTGACAGCAACGCCTGACCTACAGTACTAGGTGACCCCAACACCTGACCTACAGTACTAGTTGACCCCAACACCTGACCTACAGTACTAGTTGACCCCAACACCTGACCTACAGTACTAGGTGACCCCAACGCCTGACCTACAGTACTAGTTGACCCCAACACCTGACCTACAGTACTAGTTGACCCCAACACCTGACCTACAGTACTAGGTGACCCCAACGACCTGACCTACAGTACTAGTTGACCCCAACACCTGACCTACAGTACTAGTTGACCCCAACGACCTGACCTACAGTACTAGGTGACCCCAACGACCTGACCTACAGTACTAGTTGACCCCAACACCTGACCTACAGTACTAGTTGACCCCAACACCTGACCTACAGTATTAGGTGACCCCAACACCTGACCTACAGTACTAGGTGACCCCAACACCTGACCTACAGTACTAGGTGACCCCAACACCTGACCTACAGTACTAGGTGACCTCAACACCTGACCTACAGTACTAGGTGACCCCAACGACCTGACCTACAGTACTAGTTGACCCCAACACCTGACCTACAGTACTAGTTGACCCCAACACCTGACCTACAGTATTAGGTGACCCCAACACCTGACCTACAGTACTAGTTGACCCCAACACCTGACCTACAGTACTAGGTGACAGCAACGCCTGACCTACAGTACTAGGTGACCTCAACACCTGACCTACAGTACTAGTTGACCCCAACACCTGACCTACAGTACTAGTTGACCCCAACACCTGACCTACAGTACTAGGTGACCCCAACGCCTGACCTACAGTACTAGTTGACCTCAACACCTGACCTACAGTACTAGTTGACCCCAACACCTGACCTGCAGTACTAGTTGACCCCAACACCTGACCTACAGTACTAGGTGACCCCAACAACCTGACCTACAGTACTAGTTGACCCCAACACCTGACCTACAGTACTAGTTGACCCCAACACCTGACCTACAGTACTAGGTGACCCCAACGACCTGACCTACAGTACTAGGTGACCCCAACACCTGACCTACAGTACTAGTTGACCCCAACACCTGACCTACAGTACTAGGTGACCCCAACGACCTGACCTACAGTACTAGGTGACCCTAACGACCTGACCTACAGTACTAGGTGACCCCAACACCTGACCTACAGTACTAGTTGACCCCAACACCTGACCTACAGTACTAGGTGACCCCAACGACCTGACCTACAGTACTAGGTGACCCCAACACCTGACCTACAGTACTAGTTGACCCCAACACCTGACCTACAGTACTAGGTGACCCCAACGACCTGACCTACAGTACTAGGTGACCCCAACAACCTGACCTACAGTACTAGGTGACCCCAACACCTGACCTACAGTACTAGTTGACCCCAACACCTGACCTACAGTACTAGGTGACCCCAACGACCTGACCTACAGTACTAGTTGACCCCAACACCTGACCTACAGTACTAGTTGACCCCAACACCTGACCTACAGTACTAGGTGACCCCAACACCTGATCGTAGCATGGTGGTGTTAGGGGGAATGGTATCGTAGCATGGTGGTGTTAGGGGGAATGGTATCGTAGCATGGTGGTGTTAGGGGGAATGGTATCATAGCATGGTGGTGTTAGGGGGAATGGTATTGTAGCATGGCGGTATTAGGGGGAATGGTATCGTAGCATGGTGGTGTTAGGGGGAATGGTATCGTAGCATGGTGGTGTTAGGGGGAATGGTATTGTAGCATGGTGGTGTTAGGGGGAATGGTATCGTAGCATGGTGGTGTTAGGGGGAATGGTATCATAGCATGGCGGTATTAGGGGGAATGGTATCGTAGCATGGTGGTGTTAGGGGGAATGGTATCGTAGCATGGTGGTGTTAGGGGGAATGGTATCATAGCATGGTGGTGTTAGGGGGAATGGTATCATAGCATGGCGGTATTAGGGGGAATGGTATCGTAGCATGGTGGTGTTAGGGGGAATGGTATTGTAGCATGGTGGTGTTAGGGGGAATGGTATCGTAGCATGGTGGTGTTAGGGGGAATGGTATCATAGCATGGCGGTGTTAGGGGGAATGGTATCATAGCATGGCGGTATTAGGGGGAATGGTATCGTAGCATGGTGGTGTTAGGGGGAATGGTATCGTAGCATGGTGGTGTTAGGGGGAATGGTATCATAGCATGGCGGTATTAGGGGGAATGGTATCATAGCATGGCGGTATTAGGGGGAATCCATAGCCCATCGACCGTAGAGGGGAGAGACTGCCAATCCCATCCACTGTGATTTAGGACCATGCTGCAATGAACTGCCTGGGAGGCTTTGTACTGAGCTACAGGAGAGGAGAGACAACTCATTCAGGCACACACACACACACACACACACACACACACACACACACACACACACACACACACACACACACACACACACACACACACACACACACACACACACACACACACACACACACACACACACACACACTCTGCACTGAGGGTATTGCGCTCGGAGGCTCAGGTGGAAAAGTATTGATTGCCACAACTGTTGTACTTGATTGGTTACTCCTCTCTGACAATACTCATCAGTCCAACACACACACACACACACACACACACACACACACACACACACACACACACACACACACACACACACACACACACACACACACACACACACACACACACACACACACACACACACACACACACACGCAAACCTACACACACCCAACACAAATGACACCTACACACAAACACACAACTAATCCCACCACCCTCCATTTCATTGAATCTAGTCCACCTCCATAACCTCCCCCTCTTTCCCTCCCTCCTCTCCCCAGACTGCACTCACGGTTTCTGGGCTTCTCCTCGTCGAGCCCCTCGTCCTCGTTCTCTGGGTCGATGTCTTCAGCCTGTGTGATCCAGTCCAGATAACCCTTCAGGTCCTCCTCCAGCTGCTGCTTCTCTCTCAGTTTCTGGAAGTCTCCTCTGGCCTTGGCCTTCTCTCTCTCCTTGGAAAACTCTCTGCAAGGACAGGGGAGGAGGAGAGGAGATGGAGGAGAAGAGGAAAGGAGGAGAGGAGGAGAAGAGAGGGGTGGGAGATGAAAGGATAGATGAGGAGAGGATGGAGGAGAGGAAAGGAGGAGCAGAGGATGGAGGAGAGGATGGATGAGGAGAGGATGGAGGAGGAGAGGGGGAGGAGGAGGAAGAGAGAGAGGAAGAGGAGGAGGAGAGAGTGGAAGAGGAGGAGGAGGAGGAGAGAGAGGAAGAGGAGGAGGAGAGAGTGGAAGAGGAGGAGAAGAGAGGAGGAGGAGAGAGAGGAGGAGAGGGAGGAAGGAGAGGAGGATGGAGAGGGAGGAGAGAGCGGATCTGAAAACCCATTGTATCAACAGATTCAGAGTTTTTTTCTGAGCAAGCAGTAGCCTATTAGAAAAGGAAAAAGAAAGTGAATTTAAAGCAAGAAATCTAATTCTCATCACAATCAAAGTTGCCCCATTTGTCCCACTGTAGATACAGAATAAATACTTGTGTCACAACATCAAGGAACAAGACACAGACATGGAAATATGAGCGTTACATATACACTGAGTGGACAAAACATTAGGAACACCTTTTTACTTTCCATGACGTAGACTGACCAGATGAATCCAGGTGAAAGAAGCTATGATCCCCTTAATTGATGTCACCTGTTAAAACCACTTCAATCACTGTAGATGAAGGTGGAGGAGACAGGGTTAAAGAAGGATTTTTAAGCATTGAGACAATTGAGACATGGATTGTGTACGTGTCAGAGGGTGGAGGGGCAAGACAAAATATTTAAGAGCCTTTGAACGGGGTATAGTAGTAGGTTCCAGGCTCACTGGTTTGTGTCAAGAACTGCAACGCTGCTGGGTTTTTCACGCTCACCCCTATCGCCAAAGAAAATCGCAGCCCCCCCCCCGCCCACCCCCAAAACTACTTCCCGTGTCCATGCACAACTGTGGGAAGAATTTGAAAGATTGT
Source organism: Salvelinus alpinus (assembly GCF_045679555.1). NCBI lineage: Eukaryota > Metazoa > Chordata > Actinopteri > Salmoniformes > Salmonidae > Salvelinus > Salvelinus alpinus. The sequence continues at coordinate 14,923,727 of NC_092096.1, forward strand.
AGACTCCACGCCCCAAAGAATTGAGAATGTTCTGAGGGCAAATGGGGGGGGAGGGTTGCAACTCAATAGTAGGAAGGTGTCATCGTAATGTTTCGTACACTCAGTGTATTTTAGGTGGTGAGACTTCAACAATTACTATAAGCAACAGGAGAGAGAGACCTCAGCTGCATGCACTAGACAGAAGGAATGGTGAAATACACAGATCTGGAGGACGCTACGTCCTTCACCTTGCAGCCTCCTTCTCCAGTGATGCAATAGAATGAACGGTGAAGAGTGTGATGAGACTCTGAATAACAGACAATACTTTCAACTTCTAACGTTCTACTCTTTAGAATTCAGCTAGTAGATCTACACGTGGGTTTCAAACAGCACCTGTTCCCTATGGGCCCTGGTCAAACAGCACCCTGTTCCCTATGGGCCCTGGTCAAACAGCACCCTATTCCCTATGGGCCCTGGTCAAACAGCACCCTGTTCCCTATGGGCCCTGGTCAAACAGCACCCTGTTCCCTATGGGCCCTGGTCAAACAGCACCCTGTTCCCTATGGGCCCTGGTCAAACAGCACCCTGTTCCCTATGGGCCCTGGTCAAACAGCACCCTGTTCCCTATGGGCCCTGGTCAAACAGCACCTGTTCCCTATAGGCCCTGGTCAAACAGCACCCTGTTCCCTATGGGCCCTGGTCAAACAGCACCCTGTTCCCTATGGGCCCTGGTCAAAAGTAGTGCACTATAAAGGGAACAGGTTTCCATTTGGGATGCAGGCCTACCACTAGGGCCCTAACCCTAACCCTACACAACCTCCCATCTCCCTGGTTGGTGTCTGAGGAAATCACTGTGTTGGTGAGTGGTGTTTGAGTGGAGTATTGGTCACCTGGGAAGTTCTGAAATTACAGTCCCAAACCACAGACTCTCTCTACAGGGCTCTAGCACTGCTGACCCACGGCCCTGTCTGCGTCCCAAATAGAAACCTATTCCTTTTATAGTGCACTTCTTTTGACCAGGGCCCATAGACAGGGGACACGATAGGGTGAAAACTAGTGAACTATATAGGGAATAGGGGGACATTGGGAACACAACCCCAGGATACCTGATACAATAACTGGGAAGATGGATGAGACAAACGGACGGAGTTACAAATAGAGAGGAAATGGTCCCAGGGGTCTCTCTGTTTCTCCACGTCCTGTCTCCTGTTGTCTACAGTATATACACACTTAGTACCCTCAGTAGAATTACTCCCAGAGGTCTCTCTGTTTCTCCACGTCCTGTCTCCTGTTGTCTACAGTATATACACACTTAGTACCCTCAGTAGAATTACTCCCAGAGGTCTCTCTGTTTCTCCACGTCCTGTCTCCTGTTGTCTACAGTATATACACACTTAGTACCCTCAGTAGAATTACTCCCAGAGGTCTCTCTGTTTCTCCACGTCCTGTCTCCTGTTGTCTACAGTATATACACACTTAGTACCCTCAGTAGAATTACTCCCAGGGGTCTCTCTGTTTCTCCACGTCCTGTCTCCTGTTGTCTACAGTATATACACACTTAGTACCCTCAGTAGAATTACTCCCAGAGGTCTCTCTGTTTCTCCATGTCCTGTCTCCTGTTGTCTATATGCACCCTTAGTACCCTCAGTAGAATTACTCCCAGAGGTCTCTCTGTTTCTCCACGTCCTGTCTCCTGTTGTCTACAGTATATACACACTTAGTACCCTCAGTAGAATTACTCCCAGAGGTCTCTCTGTTTCTCCACGTCCTGTCTCCTGTTGTCTACAGTATATACACACTTAGTACCCTCAGTAGAATTACTCCCAGGGGTCTCTCTGTTTCTCCACGTCCTGTCTCCTGTTGTCTATATGCACCCTTAGTACCCTCAGTAGAATTACTCCCAGAGGTCTCTCTGTTTCTCCACGTCCTGTCTCCTGTTGTCTACAGTATATACACACTTAGTACCCTCAGTAGAATTACTCCCAGAGGTCTCTCTGTTTCTCCATGTGCTGTCTCCTGTTGTCTATATGCACCCTTAGTACCCTCAGTAGAATTACTCCCAGAGGTCTCTCTGTTTCTCCACGTCCTGTCTCCTGTTGTCTACAGTATATACACACTTAGTACCCTCAGTAGAATTACTCCCAGAGGTCTCTCTGTCTCTCCACGTCCTGTCTCCTGTTGTCTACAGTATATACACACTTAGTACCCTCAGTAGAATTACTCCCAGAGGTCTCTGTTTCTCCATATTCTGTCTATCTCCATGTATGTCTCCCTATCCTCTCCCTCTGTTCTCTGATGTCCATTTAGGATTGATGTGGATTCACATTCTAAGCAGGAATCAATGGTGTTTTTTGTTGAGTATGAAGCATGCAAACGAAAGATAACAGAGACACAGTAGATATACACATGGAAACAAAGTCAGACATACAGGAGATAAAGATCATGAATGTTGTCTTGACAAACAACTGTATACAAATTGCAGACAGATCTTGAGACATCATACATTATAGATGGGCTGTAATAGGTTGCTGTATTGCCCCAGCTAACAGCAATAACAGCAGCATCCATCCCAACTGAAAGCCTGAGACTAGAATAGAGTGGTTGAGCAGGAAGGGGTAGAGGAGAGGAGGTGGAGAGACAGTCAGCAAGTCAGTCAGTCAGAAATAGGAGCAGTCAGTAAGTCAGGCTGGAAGAAAAGGCCAAAGTTTAACTAGTCAGTCAGTCAGTAAGTCAGGCTGGAAGAAAAGGCCAAAGTTTAACTAGTCAGTCAGTAAGTCAGGCTGGAAGAAAAGGCCAAAGTTTAACCAGTCAGTAAGTCAGGCGGGAAGAAAAGGCCAAAGTTTAACCAGTCAGTAAGTCAGGCTGGAAGAACTTCCGAGTGGCGCAGCGGTTTAAGGCACTGCATCGCAGTGCTAGAGGTGTCACTACAGACCCGGGTTTGATCCCGGGCTGTGTCACAGCCGGTTGCGACCGGGAGACCCATGAGGCGGGGAACAATTGGCCCAGCGTGGGCCGTGTTAGGGGAGGGTTCTGCCGGCTGGGATGTCCTTGTCGGAACGGGATCTAGCGACTCCTGGTGGCGGGCCCGGTGCATGACTTCGTTCGCCAACTCTACGGTGTTTCCTCCGACACATTGGTGCGGCTGGCTTCCAGGTTAAGCGAGCGGTGTGTCAAGAAGCAGTCCGCACTGCTTGGCTCGCGTTTCGGAGGACGCATGGCTCTCGACCTTCGCCTCTCCCGAGTCCGTGAGAGAGTTGCAGCGATGAGACAAGACTGTAATTATCAATTGGATACCAGGAAATTGGGGAGAAAAAGCGGTAAAATTACAAAAATAAAATGTAAAAAGTCAGGCTGGAAGAAGAGGCCACAGCAGAACCAGTCAGTCAGAGAGGAGACCAACAGTAGAACCAGTCAGTCAGAGAGGAGACCAACAGTAGAACCAGTCAGTCAGAGAGGAGACCAACAGTAGAACCAGTCAGTCAAACAGGTAGAGAGGAGACCAACATTAGAACCAGTCAGTCAGAGAGGAGACCAACAGTAGAACCAGTCAGTCAGTCAGAGAGGAGACCAACAGTAGAACCAGTCAGTCAGTCAGAGAGGAGACCAACAGTAGAACCAGTCAGTCAGAGAGGAGACCAACAGTAGAACCAGTCAGTCAGTCAGAGAGGAGACCAACATTAGAACCAGTCAGTCAAACAGGCAGAGAGGAGACCAACATTAGAACCAGTCAGTCAGAGAGGAGACCAACAGTAGAACCAGTCAGTCAGGCAGAGAGGAGACCAACAGTAGAACCAGTCAGACAGGCAGACAGACAGACAGACAGACAGACAGACAGACAGACAGACAGACAGACAGTCAGACAGTCAGTCAGTCAGTCAGTCAGACAGAAGAGGCCATGGTAGAACCAGTCAGTCAGACAGACAGAAGAGGCCATGGTAGAACCAGTCAGACAAGCAGGGAGAAAAGGCCACAGCAGAACCAGTCAGTCAGCCGAAGAGGAAGAGGCCAGGCTCCATTAGAACCTGCAGTAGAACCGGTTCTTACCCGCTCAACACCCCCAACACCAAGTTAAGCACAAAAAATGACCCTATGATGATTAGCGTGACAAAATAGAGCCAGGGCCAGCCACTCCCTACAGCGTCGTTGACCTGGGAAGAGATAGGAGAGAGGAGCCAGGGGAGAGTTAATGATTCTTCAACACACACAGCAACAACAGTTAATGTCCCTTCAACACACACAGCAACAACAGTTAATGGCCCTTCAACACACAGCAACAACAGTTAAAGACCCTTCAACACACACAGCAACAACAGTTAATGTCCCTTCAACACACAGCAACAACAGTTAATGGCCCTTCAACACACACAGAGAGCAACAGTTAATGTCCCTTTAACACACACAGAGCAACAAGACTCCACTGGACCTGCCCGCGATGTGTGTGGGTGTGTGTAATGGAGTAACCCTTGTCTGAGACCTCAAGACCTGATTGCCTACCTAGGCTAAAGCAGTGATGTAAAGTACTTAAGTAAAACTACTTAAAAGTACTACTTAAGTTGTTTTTTGGGGGTATCTGGACTTTGCTTTTTATATTTTTTACAACTTATACTTTTACTTCACTACATTCCTAAAGAAAATGATGTACTTTTTACTCCATGCATTTTCCCTGACACCCAAAAGTACTCGTTACATTTTGAATGCTCAGCAGGAAAGGAAAATAGTCCAATTCACACACTTATCAAGAGAACATCTCTGGTCATCTACTGCCTCTGATCTGACGGACTCACTAAACACACATGCTTTGTTGTAAATGATGTCTGCGTGTTGGAGTGCGCAGCTGGCTATCCGTAAATTAATATGGTTTACTTAATATAAGTTATTTTAAATACTTTATACTTTTACTTGTGTTACTTAAGTATATTTGAGCAATTACACTTGCTTTTGATACTTAAGTATATTTAAAACCAAATACTTTTAGACTTTTTACTCAAGTAGTATTTTACTGGGTGACTTTCAATTTTACTTGAGTCATTTTCTATTAAGGTATCTTTACTTTTACTCAAGTATGACAATTGGCTACTTTTTCCACCACTGGGCTTAAGCTCAGTGGGCTAACACAATATTACAGCACACAGATGAACCAAGTTAGTCCCAATGTGTTGGGACTGGGCTGAACCACACAGGGGAGGAGAGAAAAGGTTTATCTACACTACTGACTTCTCCCAATGTAGTGATGAACAGGGGTGAGGAGGAGAGAGAGAAGGAGAAAGGAGAGAGAAGAGGAGAGAGAAGGGAGAGGGCAAAGAGAGAACAGAGAGGAGATATAGGGAAGGAAGAGGGGAAAGAGGACAGAGAGGAGAGAGAGAGAAGGGGGAGAAAGGAGAGAGAGAGAGAGAGAGAGAAGGGGGAGAAAGGAGAGAGAGAGAAAAAGACAGCAGAGGATGGAGAGAAAGTGTCCTGCTCTCTCTCTCTGTGATCTGTGAACACTGTGCGACTCTCCTGTGGGAACACCGGCATGCGTTGAGAGGTTGTGACATCACGTCACCCCCGGCAACCACTCAGGACATATTACCATAAAGCGGACAGACAGGTGGTTGGGATTACCATACGGCCGGTACGACACACATCAACGCACACGTCAACCTATCTACACACACACACACACACACACACACACACACACACACACACACACACACACACACACACACACACACACACACACACACACACACACACACACACACACACACACACACACACACACACACACACACACACACACACACACACACACACACACACACACACACACACACACACACACTGTTTCTACCTGATACTGGGCATTACATTCCCAGAATACTCCTCTCCTCCTCCTCCTTTCTTCACCTCCTCCTCCTCTCCCTACCCATAATCCCTTGCATTGACCCGCTCCTGAACCTGTCCCTTGAGGCTATATCTATTGGCTTCTGTAAAGATGCATATAAACCTACCTTTCCACTGTGACTAGAGCCTAAGGTAACATGTCAGACCCTCTGTCGACCTGTCACAGGTGACTGAAGCCTTGTGGAGACTTTCACTGAAATGACTGAAGCCTTGTGGAGACTTTCACTGAAATGACTGAAGCCTTGTGGAGACTTTCACTGAAATGACTGAAGCCTTGTGGAGACTTTCACTGAAATGACTGAATGGACTTTTGGATGGAGTTTTTCCAATTCTGAATTCTGATTTTCGTAGGGTTTGGAATGTCTACATTAATTAAGCAAGTAGATGCTTAGTTTGAACGGCAGATTCGTTTTTACAGATGTCGGAGCCCCAAACTCTGCCTTCTATCTGAGTGTCTCCTCCCTCTCCCCTCCTTTCTGAGTGTCTCCTCCCTCTCCCCTCCTTTCTGAGTGTCTCCTCCCTCTCCCCTCCTTTCTGAGTGTCTCCTCCCTCTCCCCTCCGTTCTGTCTCCTCCCTCTCCCCTCATTTCTGAGTGTCTCCTCCCTCTCATCTCCTTTCTGAGTGTATCCTCCCTCTCATCTCCTTTCTGAGTGACTCCTCCCTCTCCCCTCCTTTCTGAGTGTCTCCTCCCTCTCCCATCCTTTCTGAGTGTCTCCTCCCTCTCCCCTCCTTTCTGAGTGTCTCCTCCCTCTCCCCTCCTTTCTGAGTGTCTCCTCCCTCTCATCTCCTTTCTGAGTGTCTCCTCCCTCTCCCCTCCTTTCTGAGTGTCTCCTCCCTCTCCCCTCCTTTCTGAGTGTCTCCTCCCTCTCCCCTCCTTTCTGAGTGTCTCCTCCCTCTCCCATCCTTTCTGAGTGTCTCCTCCCTCTCCCCTCCTTTCTGAGTGTCTCCTCCCTCTCCCCTCCTTTTTGAGTGTCTCCTCCCTCTCCCCTCCTTTCTGAGTGACTCCTCCCTCTCCCCTCCTTTCTGAGTGACTCCTCCCTCTCCCCTCCTTTCTGAGTGTCTCCTCCCTCTCCCCTCCTTTCTGAGTGTCTCCTCCCTCTCCCCTCCTTTCTGAGTGTATCCTCCCTCTCCCCTCCTTTCTGAGTGTCTCCTCCCTCTCCCATCCTTTCTGAGTGTCTCCTCCCTCTCCCCTCCTTTCTGAGTGTCTCCTCCCTCTCCCCTCCTTTCTGAGTGACTCCTCCCTCTCCCCTCCTTTCTGAGTGTCTCCTCCCTCTCCCCTCCTTTCTGAGTGTCTCCTCCCTCTCCCCTCCTTTCTGAGTGTCTCCTCCCTCTCCCCTCCTTTCTGAGTGTCTCCTCCCTCTCCTCTCCTTTCTGAGTGTCTCCTCCCTCTCCCATCCTTTCTGAGTGTCTCCTCCCTCTCCCCTCCTTTCTGAGTGTCTCCTCCCTCTCCCCTCCTTTCTGAGTGTCTCCTCCCTCTCCCCTCCTTTCTGAGTGTCTCCTCCCTCTCCTCTCCTTTCTGAGTGTCTCCTCCCTCTCCCATCCTTTCTGAGTGTCTCCTCCCTCTCCCCTCCTTTCTGAGTGTCTCCTCCCTCTCCCCTCCTTTCTGAGTGTCTCCTCCCTCTCCTTTCCTTTCTGAGTGTCTCCTCCCTCTCCCATCCTTTCTGAGTGTCTCCTCTCTCTCCCCTCCTTCGTATATTCTCTTTTCATCCCTTTCTTTCTCTGTCCCAGGAGTCTTGTTGTCTGGTCTGCGGTCACAGGGAGGGCAAACACACACACACACACGCACACAAACACACACACACACACACACACGAACACACACACACAGCGCTCTTACCCGCTCAACACCCCCAGAACCAGATTTAGAACGAAAAAGGATCCAAAGATGACGAGACTGACAAAATAGGCCCAGGGAAGTTCATAGCCCATAGCATCTTGCATCTAGAGAACAGAGAGAAGGAAGAGGAGGAGGGGTTTAGAGAGAGAGGACAGGGATTGGAAGACAAGAAGGAGGAGGAGGGGTTTAGAGAGAGAGGACAGGGATTGGAAGACAAGAAGGAGGAGGAGGGGTTTAGAGAGAGAGGACAGGGATTGGAAGACAAGAAGGAGGAGGAGGGGTTTAGAGAGAGAGGACAGAGATTGGAAGACAAGAAGGAGGAGGAGGGGTTATAGAGAGAGAGGACAGGGATTGGAAGACAAGAAGGAGGAGGAGGGGTTTAGAGAGAGAGGACAGGGATTGGAAGACAAGAAGGAGGAGGAGGGGTTTAGAGAGAGAGGACAGGGATTGGAAGACAAGAAGGAGGAGGGGTTTAGAGAGAGAGGACAGGGATTGGAAGACAAGAAGGAAGAGGAGGGGTTTAGAGAGAGAGGACAGGGATTGGAAGACAAGAAAGAAGAGGAGGGGTTTAGAGAGAGAGGACAGGGATTGGAAGACAAGAAGGAAGAGGAGGGGTTATAGAGAGAGAGGACAGTGATTGGAAGACAAGAAGGAAGAGGAGGGGTCATAGAGAGAGAGGACAGGGATTGGAAGACAAGAAGGAGGAGGAGGGGTTTAGAGAGAGAGGACAGGGATTGGAAGACAAGAAGGAAGAGGAGGGGTTATAGAGAGAGAGGACAGGGATTGGAAGACAAGAAGGAGGAGGAGGGGTTTAGAGAGAGAGGACAGGGATTGGAAGACAAGAAGGAGGAGGAGGAGTTTAGAGAGAGAGGACAGGGATTGGAAGACAAGAATAGGGGGGTTAAAAAAGAACGAAGGAAATAAATAAAGCTAAGAAATTGCACATTTACACAGCAGCAGAAAACGGCAAGGTTGGAGAAGTGTGTGTATTTGTGTGTGTATGTGCCAGCTCTCATATGTGTGTATCTGTACGTGTGAAGGGGAAAGCTACTTCACATACAAAACCCCAAACAATGGAGCTCATTAATTCATTTACAATGTCAAGCTCCCACTAGAATTCCAACAAGTACCGCGACAGGAAATAGAACCAGAACGTTGGAGACAACGAGACATCATCAGAACTCTAGAATACTACTGAATAATATCTCAGCTGGGAACGAATGTCTCTTGATCACAAACACCCTCGAACAGAGCCCTCTCTGGTAGAGTTAAGTAGAGCAGGACTGAGAGTGTTGTGAGTGAGTGTCAGTGTGAGTGTGTGTGTTTGTGGATGTGTTTAACTACACTTGTGGGGACCAAATGGGGTTTAGGGTTAAGGTTAGAATTAGTGTTAGGGTTAGAATTAGATTTAGGTTTAAGGTTAGGGTTAAGGTTAGGGTAGGAGTACAGGTTATGGTTAGATTTTTGTGTGTGTGTGTGTGTGTGTGTGTGTGTGTGTGTGTGTGTGTGTGTGTGTGTGTGTGTGTGTGTGTGTGTGTGTGTGTGTGTGTGTGTGTGTGTGTGTGTGTGTGTGTGTGTGTGTGTGTGTCTGCGGCATGGTAGTAGAGACATAATGTGATATAGATGGTAGAGACATAATGTAGTGTATTGTCTGGTTGAGAAGACATAATGTAGTGTATTGCCTGGTTGAGAAGACATCATGTAGTGTATTGCCTGGTTGAGAAGACATAATGTAGTGTATTGTCTGGTTGAGAAGACATAATGTAGTATATTGCCTGGTTGAGAAGACACTCCTGGTTGAGAAGACATAATGTAGTATATTGCCTGGTTGAGAAGACATAATGTAGTATATTGCCTGGTTGAGAAGACACTTCTGGTTGAGAAGACATAATGTAGTATATTGCCTGGTTGAGAAGACATAATGTAGTATATTGCCTGGTTGAGAAGACATAATGTAGTATATTGCCTGGTTGAGAAGACACTTCTGGTTGAGAAGATATAATGTAGTATATTGCCTGGTTGAGAAGACATAATGTAGTATATTGCCTGGTTGAGAAGACATAATGTAGTATATTGTCTGGTTGAGAAGACACTCCTGGTTGAGAAGACATAATGTAGTGTATTGTCTGGTTGAGAAGACATAATGTAGGATATTGTCTGGTTGAGAAGACATAATGTAGTATATTGCCTGGTTGAGAAGACATAATGTAGTATATTGCCTGGTTGAGAAGACATCATGTAGTGTATTGCCTGGTTGAGAATACATAATGTAGTATATTGCCTGGTTGAGAAGACACTCCTGGTTGAGAAGACATAATGTAGTGTATTGCCTGGTTGAGAAGACATAATGTAGTATATTGTCTGGTTGAGAAGACATAATGTAGTATATTGCCTGGTTGAGAAGACATAATGTAGTATATTGCCTGGTTGAGAAGACATAATGTAGTATATTGCCTGGTTGAGAAGACACTCCTGGTTGAGAAGACATAATGTAGTGTATTGTCTGGTTGAGAAGACATAATGTAGTGTATTGTCTGGTTGAGAAGACATAATGTAGTGTATTGCCTGGTTGAGAAGACATAATGTAGTATATTGTCTGGTTGAGAAGACACTCCTGGTTGAGAAGACATAATGTAGTGTATTGTCTGGTTGAGAAGACATAATGTAGTATATTGTCTGGTTGAGAAGACACTCCTGGTTGAGAAGACATAATGTAGTGTATACTCTGGTTGAGAAGACATAATGTAGTATATTGCCTGGTTGAGAAGAAATAATGTAGTATATTGTCTTGTTGAGAAGACATAATGTAGTGTATTGCCTGGTTGAGAAGACATAATGTAGTGTATTGTCTGGTTGAGAAGACATAATGTAGTGTATTGCCTGGTTGAGAAGACATAATGTAGTATATTGCCTGGTTGAGAAGACATAATGTAGTATATTGCCTGGTTGAGAAGACATAATGTAGTATATTGTCTGGTTGAGAAGACATAATGTAGTATATTGTCTGGTTGAGAAGACATAATGTAGTATATTGTCTGGTTGAGAAGACATAATGTAGTATATTGCCTGGTTGAGAAGACACTCCTGGTTGAGAAGACATAATGTAGTGTATTGTCTGGTTGAGAAGACATAATGTAGTATATTGTCTGGTTCAGAAGACATAATGTAGTGTATTGCCTGGTTGAGAAGACATAATGTAGTGTATTGTCTGGTTGAGAAGACATAATGTAGTATATTGTCTGGTTGAGAAGACATAATGTAGTGTATTGCCTGGTTGAGAAGACATAATGTAGTATATTGTCTGGTTGAGAAGACATAATGTAGTGTATTGTCTGGTTGAGAAGACATAATGTAGTATATTGTCTGGTTGAGAAGACATAATGTAGTATATTGTCTGGTTGAGAAGACACTCCTGGTTGAGAAGACATAATGTAGTGTATTGCCTGGTTGAGAAGACATAATGTAGTATATTGTCTGGTTGAGAAGACATAATGTAGTATATTGCCTGGTTGAGAAGACATAATGTAGTGTATTGTCTGGTTGAGAAGACATAATGTAGTATATTGTCTGGTTGAGAAGACATAATGTAGTATATTGTCTGGTTGAGAAGACATAATGTAGTATATTGCCTGGTTGAGAAGACATAATGTAGTATATTGCCTGGTTGAGAAGACATAATGTAGTATATTGCCTGGTTGAGAAGACATAATGTAGTATATTGTCTGGTTGAGAAGACACTCCTGGTTGAGAAGACATAATGTAGTGTATTGTCTGGTTGAGAATACATAATGTAGTATATTGCCTGGTTGAGAAGACATAATGTAGTATATTGCCTGGTTGAGAAGACATAATGTAGTATATTGTCTGGTTGAGAAGACACTCCTGGTTGAGAAGACATAATGTAGTGTATTGTCTGGTTGAGAAGACATAATGTAGTATATTGTCTGGTTGAGAAGACATAATGTAGTATATTGTCTGGTTGAGAAGACATAATGTAGTGTATTGCCTGGTTGAGAAGACATAATGTAGTATATTGTCTGGTTGAGAAGACATAATGTAGTGTATTGCCTGGTTGAGAAGACATAA
>NC_092096.1:14940514-14945514 GCF_045679555.1 Salvelinus alpinus
CCTCCCCCCATAGACTCCCAATGTATCCTCTTGCTGTGTGTGGGACTCCCCTCCCCCCATAGACTCCCAATGTATCCTTTAGCTGGGTGTGGGTCTCCCCTCCCCCCATAGACTCTCAATGTATCCTCTAGCTGTGTGTGGGTCTCCCCTCCCCCCATAGACTCCCAATGTATCCTCTAGCTGTGTGTGGGTCTCCCCTCCCCCCTCAGACTCCCAATGTATCCTCTAGCTGTGTGTGGGTCTCCCCCCATAGACTCCCAATGTATCCTCTAGCTGTGTGTGGGTCTCCCCTCCCCCCATAGACTCCCAATGTATCCTCTAGCTGTGTGTGGGTCTCCCCTCCCCCCTCAGACTCTCAATGTATCCTCTAGCTGTGTGTGGGTCTCCCCTCCCCCCATAGACTCCCAATGTATCCTCTAGCTGTGTGTGGGTCTCCCCTCCCCCCATAGACTCCCAATGTATCCTCTAGCTGTGTGTGGGTCTCCCCCCATAGACTCCCAATGTATCCTCTAGCTGTGTGTGGGTCTCCCCCCATAGACTCCCAATGTATCCTCTAGCTGTGTGTGGGTCTCCCCTCCCCCCATAGACTCCCAATGTATCCTCTAGCTGTCTGTGGGTCTCCCCTCCCCCATAGACTCCCAATGTATCCTCTAGCTGTGTGTGGGACTCCCCTCCCCCCTCAGACTCCCAATGTATCCTCTAGCTGTGTGTCGGTCTCCCCTCCCCCATAGACTCCCAATGTATCCTCTAGCTGTGTGTGGGACTCCCCTCCCCCCTCAGACTCCCAATGTATCCTCTAGCTGTGTGTGGGACTCCCCTCCCCCCATAGACTCCCAATGTATCCTCTAGCTGTGTGTGGGTCTCCCCTCCCCCATAGACTCCCAATGTATCCTCTAGCTGTGTGTGGGTCTCCCCTCCCCCCATAGACTCCCAATGTATCCTCTAGCTGTGTGTGGGTCTCCCCTCCCCCATAGACTCCCAATGTATCCTCTAGCTGTGTGTGGGTCTCCTCTCCCCCCATAGACTCCCAATGTATCCTCTAGCTGTGTGTGGGTCTCCCCTCCCCCATGGACTCCCAATGTATCCTCTAGCTGTGTGTGGGTCTCCCCTCCCCCCATAGACTCCCAATGTATCCTCTAGCTGTGTGTGGGTCTCCCCCCATAGACTCCCAATGTATCCTCTAGCTGTGTGTGGGTCTCCCCTCCCCCATAGACTCCCAATGTATCCTCTAGCTGTGTGTGGGTCTCCCCTCCCCCCATAGACTCCCAATGTATCCTCTAGCTGTGTGTGGGACTCCCCTCCCCCCATAGACTCCCAATGTATCCTCTAGCTGTGTGTGGGTCTCCCCTCCCCCCATAGACTCCCAATGTATCCTCTAGCTGTGTGTGGGTCTCCCCTCCCCCCATAGACTCCCAATGTATCCTCTAGCTGTGTGTGGGTCTCCCCCCATAGACTCCCAATGTATCCTCTAGCTGTGTGTGGGTCTCCCCTCCCCCCATAGACTCTCAATGTATCCTCTAGCTGTGTGTGGGTCTCCCCTCCCCCCATAGACTCCCAATGTATCCTCTAGCTGTGTGTGGGTCTCCCCCCATAGACTCCCAATGTATCCTTTAGCTGTGTGTGGGTCTCCCCCCATAGACTCCCAATGTATCCTCTAGCTGTGTGTGGGTCTCCCCTCCCCCCATAGACTCCCAATGTATCCTCTAGCTGTGTGTGGGTCTCCCCTCCCCCCATAGACTCCCAATGTATCCTCTAGCTGTGTGTGGGTCTCCCCTCCCCCCATAGACTCTCAATGTATCCTCTAGCTGTGTGTGGGTCTCCCCTCCCCCCATAGACTCCCAATGTATCTTCTAGCTGTGTGTGGGTCTCCCCCCATAGACTCCCAATGTATCCTCTAGCTGTGTGTGGGTCTCCCCTCCCCCCATAGACTCCCAATGTATCCTCTAGCTGTGTGTGGGTCTCCCCCCATAGACTCCCAATGTATCCTCTAGCTGTGTGTGGGTCTCCCCTCCCCCCATAGACTCCCAATGTATCCTCTAGCTGTGTGTGGGACTCCCCTCCCCCCATAGACTCCCAATGTATCCTCTAGCTGTGTGTGGGTCTCCCCTCCCCCATAGACTCCCAATGTATCCTCTAGCTGTGTGTGGGTCTCCCCTCCCCCATAGACTCCCAATGTATCCTCTAGCTGTGTGTGGGTCTCCCCTCCCCCCATAGACTCCCAATGTATCCTCTAGCTGTGTGTGGGTCTCCCCCCATAGACTCCCAATGTATCCTCTAGCTGTGTGTGGGTCTCCCCCCATAGACTCCCAATGTATCCTCTAGCTGTGTGTGGGTCTCCCCCCATAGACTCCCAATGTATCCTCTAGCTGTGACCACAGACAGTAAAGCCATCTTGTAAAGCAGTGGTCTGGTCACCATGTTAGAGATCAGCCCAGACTATCATCAGCCCAGACTATCATCAGCCCAGACTATCATCAGCCCAGACTATCATCAGCCCAATATTACATGCTATCTCCTCCCCCGAATCTCTTCCCAATCTCCCGCTGCACCTGCTCCCCAGTGGGGGAGGAAGGGGGTGGCTGACCAATACCCCTGAAGTCTCTCCAGGTTCAGACACAATTCATTTTCTCCTAAACTAGTTGACAGAGTAATCCACTATATCAATACCATAATACCATCATATCAATCAAGACCAATTTCTGAACAGGGAAAAAGAGTTTACATATTTCTAATGTAGAGGTAACGTGTTGGCACCCTCCCTGATTGTGTGTGTTGTTGTGTGTGTGTGGTGTGTGTTGTTATGTGTGTGTGGTGTGTGTTGTTGTTGTGTGTGTGCGTGTGTTGTTGTGTGTGTGTGGTGTGTGTTGTTGTTGTGTGTGTGCGTGTGTGTGTTGTGTGTGTGTGTGTGTGTGTGTGTGTGTGTGTGTGTGTGTGTGTGTGTGTGTGTGTGTGTGTGTGTGTGTGTGTGTGTGTGTGTGTGTGTGTGTGTGTGCGTGTGCGTGTGTGTGTGTCGTTGTGTGTCATTGTGTGTGTGTGTGTGTGGTGTGTGGTGTGTGGTGTGTGTGTGTGTGTGTGTGTGTGTGTGTGTGTGTGTGTGTGTGTGTGTGTGTGTGTGTGTGTGTGTGTGTGTGTGTGTGTGTGTGTGTGTGTGTGTGTGTGTGTGTGTGTGTGTGTGTGTGTGTGTGTGTGTGACTCACTGGGCACCCCAGACACCAGTCTGAGCGGCCTCAGCACCCTGAACGCCCGGAGTGCCTTCACATCGAACCCCGCTGCCTTCCCTCCTATGGGCGTCCCTCCGTCCACTTTGGTGGCCTGCTCCAATATAGCACTGAAGAGCCTGCAGAGAGAGTGGGAGGAACAGAAGAGCGAGGAAGAGGAAGAGAGAGACAGGAAGATCTTACAGGATTGATCGTCCTCATCATTATTATCATCGTCATTGCATTGTCATTGAGGACACTTGTTAAAGGGGCAGTGCAGTCAAAAAGTGTTATGATGTTTCCTCACTATGAGGTCCAAATAAACACTCTGAAATTGTTACCATGACGATATTGCCGTTTTAGTGTGAGAGCTTTTTGAAAACTATTCCTGGAATATAAACATGTTCAGTTTTTGTCCCGCAGCATGACATCACAATCGGATTATTCTGACCAATGACCAGTCATCTTTTATTTGCATATGTATTCTTCTATTTTGAAGGGGTAAGCGGGGTAGGCTCGAGAGTCTAGATGATCCTATCTGCCAATCAGGGATGTCTATGTAAATATATTAAAATGTACACTACCGTTCAAAAGTTTGTGGTCACTTAGAAATGTCCTTGTTTTTGAAAGAAAAGCAAATTTTTTTGTCCATTAAAACAACATTATATTGATCAGAAATACAGTGTAGACATAGTTAATGTTGTAAATGACTATTTTAGCTGGAAACGGCAGATTTTTTAATGGAATATCTACATAGGCGTACAGAGGCCCATTATCAGCAACCATCACTCCTGTGGTATATCCACACCCACATGATCAGATGGAGCATTTCAATGGCAAAAAGACGCTCGGGGATATAAATGATGAAAAATACATTTGGAAATATTTTCATGACATAAACACACACAGTGATTCATGAGACAGACGGTGATGATTTAACAACACAATACAATACTGCATGGGGGCTTCAACATTGTCATGAATTTGTCTTTTATGAAATTGCATTTCTTTGTTTTTTGTCCTTGTCATCTTTATCATAATCATCATCATCATCATCATCGTTATCAATCAACCATCAGTTAATGTATAATCATGGCTGATCATCCTCCATTTTTCAGCCGTCCCAGAGGAGTATAATGTGTCACAGTAGGATGTGGTCTGTTAGAGAGAACAGACATGGAGAGAGCAGAGCTAGACTGATGAAACAGCACTGGTTCTACATATGAACCTGTTGCTATACCCAGCTCTGTCTCTCTCTCTCTCTCTCTCTCTCTCTCTCTCTCTCTCTCTCTCTCTCTCTCTTTATCTCTCTCTCTCTGTCTCTGTCAATTCAATTCAATTCAAGGGGCTTTATTGGCATGGGAAACATGTGTTAACATTGCCAAAGCAAGTGAGGTAGATAATATACAAAAGTGAAATAAACAATACAAATTAACAGTAAACATTACACATACAGAAGTTTCAAAGCAATAAAGACATTACAAGTGTCATATTATATATATATACAGTGTTGTAGCAATGTACAAATGGTTAAAGCACACAAGTTAAAATAAATAAACATAAATATGGGTTGTATTTACAATGGTGTTTGTTCTTCACTGGTTGCCCTTTTCTTGTGGCAACAGGTCACAAATCTTGCTGCTGTGATGGCACACTGTGGAATTTCACCCAGTAGATATGGGAGTTTATCATAATTGGATTTGGTTTCGAATTCTTTGTGGATCTGTGTAATCTGAGGGAAATATGTGTCTCTAATATGGTCATACATTGGGCAGGAGGTTAGGAAGTGCAGCTCAGTTTCCA
>NC_092096.1:14948014-14965514 GCF_045679555.1 Salvelinus alpinus
CCCCGCCCCCCTTTCGGAAAAGCTGACCACGACTCCATTTTGTTGATTCCAGCCTACAAACAGAAACTCAAACAACAAGCTCCCGCGCTCAGGTCTGTTCAACGCTGGTCCGACCAATCTGAATCCACGCTTCAAGACTGCTTCGATCACGCGGATTGGAATATGTTCCGCATCGCGTCCAACAACAATATTGACGAATATGCTGATTCGGTGAGCGAGTTCATTAGGAAGTGCATTGACGATGTCGTACCCACAGCAACGATAAAAACATTCCCAAACCAGAAACCGTGGATTGACGGCAGCATTCGCGTGAAACTGAAAGCGCGAACCACTGCTTTTAACCAGGGCAAGGTGACCGGAAGCATGACCGAATACAAACAGTGTAGCTATTCTCTCCGCAAGGCAATCAAACAGGCTAAGTCCCAGTACAGAGACAAAATCGAGTCGCAATTCAACAGCTCAGACACAAGAGGTATGTGGCAGGGTCTACAGTCAATCACGGATTACAAAAAGAAAACCAGCCCCGTCGCGGACCAGGATGTCTTGCTCCCAGACAGGCTAAACAACTTTTTTGCCCGCTTTGAGGACAATACAGTGCCACTGACACGGCCCCCTACCAAAACCTGCGGGCTCTCCTTCACTGCAGCCGAGGTGAGTAAAACATTTAAACGTGTTAACCCTCGTAAGGCTGCAGGCCCAGACGGCATTCCCAGCCGCGTCCTCAGAGCATGCGCAGACCAGCTGGCTGGTGTGTTTACGGACATATTCAATCAATCCTTATCCCAGTCTGCTGTTCCCACATGCTTCAAGAGGGCCACCATTGTTCCTGTTCCCAAGAAAGCTAAGGTAACTGAGCTAAACGACTACCGCCCCGTAGCACTCACTTCCGTCATCATGAAGTGCTTTGAGAGACTAGTCAAGGACCATATCACCTCCACCCTACCGGACACCCTAGACCCACTCCAATTTGCTTACCGACCCAATAGGTCCACAGACGACGCAATCGCAACCACACTGCACACTGCCCTAACCCATCTGGACAAGAGGAATACCCATGTGAGAATGCTGTTCATCGATTACAGCTCAGCATTTAACACCATAGTACCCTCCAAACTCGTCATCAAGCTCGAGACCCTGGGTCTCGACCCCGCCCTGTGCAACTGGGTCCTGGACTTCCTGACGGGCCGCCCCCAGGTGGTGAGGGTAGGTAACAACATCTCCACCCCGCTGATCCTCAATACTGGGGCCCCACAAGGGTGCGTTCTGAGCCCTCTCCTGTACTCCCTGTTCACCCACGACTGCGTGGCCATGCACGCCTCCAACTCAATCATCAAGTTTGCGGATGACACTACAGTGGTAGGCTTGATTACCAACAACGACGAGACGGCCTACAGGGAGGAGGTGAGGGCCCTCGGAGTGTGGTGTCAGGAAAATAACCTCACACTCAACGTCAACAAAACAAAGGAGATGATTGTGGACTTCAGGAAACAGCAGAGGGAGCACCCCCCTATCCACATCGACGGGTCAGTAGTGGAGAAGGTGGAAAGTTTTAAGTTCCTCGGTGTACACATCACGGACAAACTGAATTGGTCCACCCACACAGACAGCGTTGTGAAGAAGGCGCAGCAGCGCTTCTTCAACCTCAGGAGGCTGAAGAAATTCGGCTTGTCACCAAAAGCACTCACAAACTTCTACAGATGCACAATCGAGAGCATCCTGTCGGGCTGTATCACCGCCTGGTACGGCAACTGCTCCGCCCACAACCGTAAGGCTCTCCAGAGGGTAGTGAGGTCTGCAGAACGCATCACCAGGGGCAAACTACCTGCCCTCCAGGACACCTACACCACCCGATGTCACAGGAAGGCCATAAAGATCATCAAGGACAACAACCACCCAAGCCACTGCCTGTTCACCCCGCTATCATCCAGAAGGCGAGGTCAGTACAGGTGCATCAAAGCAGGGACCGAGAGACTGAAAAACAGCTTCTATCTCAAGGCCATCAGACTGTTAAACAGCCACCACTAACATTTAGCGGCCGCTGCCAACATACTGACTCAACTCCAGCCACTTTAAAAATGGGAATTGATGGAAATTATGTAAAAATGTACCACTAGCCACTTTAAACAATGCCACTTAATATAATGTTTACATACCCTACATTACCCATCTCATATGTATTTACTGTACTCTATATCATCTACTGCATCTTGCCATCTTTATGTAATACATGTACCACTAGCCACTTTAAACTATGCCACTTTATGTTTACATACCCTACAGTACTCATCTCATATGTATATACCGTACTCTATACCATCTACTGCATCTGCCATGCCGTTCTGTACCACCACTCATTCATATATCTTTATGTACATATTCTTTATCCCTTTACACTTGTGTGGGTGTATAAGGTAGTAGTTGTGGAATTGTTAGGTTAGATTACTTGTTGTTATTACTGCATTGTCGGAACTAGAAGCACAAGCATTTCGCTACACTCGCATTAACATCTGCTAACCATGTGTATGTGACTAATAAAATTTGATTTGATTTGAATATAAAACATGTATCCTGGGGGGGGGGGTCATGTAATATAATATATCACAATATAAAACATGTATCCTGGGGGGGGGTCATGTAATATAATATATCACAATATAAAACATGTATCCTGGGGGGGGTCAGGTAATATAATATATCACAATATAAAACATGTATCCTGGGGGGGGGTCAGGTAATATAATATATCATAATATAAAACATGTATCCTGGGGGGGGGTCATGTAATATAATATATCACAATATAAAACATGTATCCTGGGGGGGGGTCATGTAATATAATATATCATAATATAAAACATGTATCCTGGGGGGGGGGGGTCATGTAATATAATATATCACAATATAAAACATGTATCCTGGGGGGGGGGGGGGTCATGTAATATAATATATCACAATATAAAACATGTATCCTGGGGGGGGGGAGGGGGGTCATGTAATATAATATATCACAATATAAAACATGTATCCTGGGGGGGGGGGGTCATGTAATATAATATATCACAATATAAAACATGTATCCAGGGGGGGGGTCATGTAATATAATATATCACAATATAAAACATGTATCCTGGGGGGGGGGTCATGTAATATAATATATCACAATATAAAACATGTATCCTGGGGGGGGGGGGGGGGTCATGTAATATAATATATCACAATATAAAACATGTATCCTGGGGGGGGGGGTCATGTAATATAATATATCACAATATAAAACATGTATCCAGGGGGGGGGGAGGGGGGTCATGTAATATAATATATCACAATATAAAACATGTATCCTGGGGGGGGGGGGGTTCATGTAATATAATATATCACAATATAAAACATGTATCCAGGGGGGGGGTCATGTAATATAATATATCACAATATAAAACATGTATCCTGGGGGGGGGGGTCATGTAATATAATATATCACAATATAAAACATGTATCCTGGGGGGGGGGGTCATGTAATATAATATATCACAATATAAAACATGTATCCTGGGGGGGGGGGGTCATGTAATATAATATATCACAATATAAAACATGTATCCTGGGGGGGGGGTCATGTAATATAATATATCATAATATAAAACATGTATCCTGGGGGGGGGGTCATGTAATATAATATATCACAATATAAAACATGTATCCTGGGGGGGGGGGGGGGGTCATGTAATATAATATATCACAATATAAAACATGTATCCAGGGGGGGGGTCATGTAATATAATATATCACAATATAAAACATGTATCCTGGGGGGGGGGGGGGGGGGGTCATGTAATATAATATATCACAATATAAAACATGTATCCTGGGGGGGGGGGGGGGTCATGTAATATAATATATCACAATATAAAACATGTATCCTGGGGGGGTCATGTAATATAATATATCATAATATAAAACATGTATCCTGGGGGGGGGGGTCATGTAATATAATATACCACAATATAAAACATGTATCCTGGGGGGGGTCATGTAATATAATATATCACAATATAAAACATGTATCCTGGGGGGGGGGGGGGGGGTCATGTAATATAATATATCACAATATAAAACATGTATCCAGGGGGGGGGTCATGTAATATAATATATCACAATATAAAACATGTATCCTGGGGGGGGGGGGGGGTCATGTAATATAATATATCACAATATAAAACATGTATCCTGGGGGGGGGGGGGTCATGTAATATAATATATCACAATATAAAACATGTATCCTGGGGGGGGTCATGTAATATAATATATCATAATATAAAACATGTATCCTGGGGGGGGGGGTCATGTAATATAATATATCACAATATAAAAAATGTATCCTGGGGGGGGGGGGGGTCATGTAATATAATATATCATAATATAAAACATGTATCCTGGGGGGGGGGGTCATGTAATATAATATATCATAATATAACACATGTATCCTGGGGGGGGGGGGGTCATGTAATATAATATATCATAATACAACACATGTATCCTGGGGGGGGGGGGGTCATGTAATATAATATATCACAATATAAAACATGTATCCTGGGGGGGGGGGTCATGTAATATAATATATCACAATATAAAACATGTATCCTGGGGGGGGGGTCATGTAATATAATACATCACAATATAAAACATGTATCCTGGGGGGGGGGGGGGGTCATGTAATATAATACATCACAATATAAAACATGTATCCTGGGGGGGGGGGGGGGGGGTCATGTAATATAATACATCACAATATAAAACATGTATCCTGGGGGGGGGGTCATGTAATATAATACATCATAATATAAAACATGTATCATGGGGGGGGGGGTCATGTAATATAATATATCATAATATAAAACATGTATCCTGGGGGGGGGGGTCATGTAATATAATATATCACAATATAAAACATGTATCCTGGGGGGGGGGTCATGTAATATAATATATCACAATATAAAACATGTATCCTGGGGGGGGGGTCATGTAATATAATATATCACAATATAAAACATGTATCCTGGGGGGGGGGGACATGTAATATAATATATCACAATATAAAACATGTATCCTGGGGGGGGGGGGTCATGTAATATAATATATCACAATATAGGCTTGGTCAGGCTTCGGAGACGGGCACATCGCGCTCCACTCCCTAGCATACTACTCGCCAATGTCCAGTCTCTTGACAATAAGGTTGATGAAATCCGAGCACGGGTAGCATTCCAGAGAGACATCAGGGATTGCAACGTGCTCTGCTTCACGGAAACATGGCTAACTCAAGGGACGCTAACGGAGTCGGTGCAGCCAGCTGGTTTCTTCATGCATCGCGCCGACAGAAACAAACATCTTTCCGGTAAGAAGAGGGGCGGGGGGGTATGCCTTATGATTAACGAGAAGTGGTGTGATCATCATAACAACACACAGGAACTCAAGTCATTCTGTTCACCTGATCTAGAACTCCTCACAATCAAATGTCGACCGCATTATCTACCAAGGGAATTCTCTTCAATCATAATCACAGCCGTATATATTCCCCCCCAAGCAGACACATCGATGGCCCTGAACGAACTTTATCTGACTCTTTGTAAACTGGAAACCACACACCCTGAGGCTGCATTCATCGTAGCTGGGGATTTTAACAAGGCTAATCTAAAAACAAAACTCCCTAAATTCTATCAGCATATCGATTGTGCTACCAGGGCTGGAAAAACCCTAGATCATTGTTATACTAATTTCCGCGACGCATATAAGGCCCTCCCCCGCCCCCCTTTCGGAAAAGCTGACCACGACTCCATTTTGTTGATTCCAGCCTACAAACAGAAACTCAAACAACAAGCTCCCGCGCTCAGGTCTGTTCAACGCTGGTCCGACCAATCTGAATCCACGCTTCAAGACTGCTTCGATCACGCGGATTGGAATATGTTCCGCATCGCGTCCAACAACAATATTGACGAATATGCTGATTCGGTGAGCGAGTTCATTAGGAAGTGCATTGACGATGTCGTACCCACAGCAACGATAAAAACATTCCCAAACCAGAAACCGTGGATTGACGGCAGCATTCGCGTGAAACTGAAAGCGCGAACCACTGCTTTTAACCAGGGCAAGGTGACCGGAAGCATGACCGAATACAAACAGTGTAGCTATTCTCTCCGCAAGGCAATCAAACAGGCTAAGTCCCAGTACAGAGACAAAATCGAGTCGCAATTCAACAGCTCAGACACAAGAGGTATGTGGCAGGGTCTACAGTCAATCACGGATTACAAAAAGAAAACCAGCCCCGTCGCGGACCAGGATGTCTTGCTCCCAGACAGGCTAAACAACTTTTTTGCCCGCTTTGAGGACAATACAGTGCCACTGACACGGCCCCCTACCAAAACCTGCGGGCTCTCCTTCACTGCAGCCGAGGTGAGTAAAACATTTAAACGTGTTAACCCTCGTAAGGCTGCAGGCCCAGACGGCATTCCCAGCCGCGTCCTCAGAGCATGCGCAGACCAGCTGGCTGGTGTGTTTACGGACATATTCAATCAATCCTTATCCCAGTCTGCTGTTCCCACATGCTTCAAGAGGGCCACCATTGTTCCTGTTCCCAAGAAAGCTAAGGTAACTGAGCTAAACGACTACCGCCCCGTAGCACTCACTTCCGTCATCATGAAGTGCTTTGAGAGACTAGTCAAGGACCATATCACCTCCACCCTACCGGACACCCTAGACCCACTCCAATTTGCTTACCGACCCAATAGGTCCACAGACGACGCAATCGCAACCACACTGCACACTGCCCTAACCCATCTGGACAAGAGGAATACCCATGTGAGAATGCTGTTCATCGATTACAGCTCAGCATTTAACACCATAGTACCCTCCAAACTCGTCATCAAGCTCGAGACCCTGGGTCTCGACCCCGCCCTGTGCAACTGGGTCCTGGACTTCCTGACGGGCCGCCCCCAGGTGGTGAGGGTAGGTAACAACATCTCCACCCCGCTGATCCTCAATACTGGGGCCCCACAAGGGTGCGTTCTGAGCCCTCTCCTGTACTCCCTGTTCACCCACGACTGCGTGGCCATGCACGCCTCCAACTCAATCATCAAGTTTGCGGATGACACTACAGTGGTAGGCTTGATTACCAACAACGACGAGACGGCCTACAGGGAGGAGGTGAGGGCCCTCGGAGTGTGGTGTCAGGAAAATAACCTCACACTCAACGTCAACAAAACAAAGGAGATGATTGTGGACTTCAGGAAACAGCAGAGGGAGCACCCCCCTATCCACATCGACGGGTCAGTAGTGGAGAAGGTGGAAAGTTTTAAGTTCCTCGGTGTACACATCACGGACAAACTGAATTGGTCCACCCACACAGACAGCGTTGTGAAGAAGGCGCAGCAGCGCTTCTTCAACCTCAGGAGGCTGAAGAAATTCGGCTTGTCACCAAAAGCACTCACAAACTTCTACAGATGCACAATCGAGAGCATCCTGTCGGGCTGTATCACCGCCTGGTACGGCAACTGCTCCGCCCACAACCGTAAGGCTCTCCAGAGGGTAGTGAGGTCTGCAGAACGCATCACCAGGGGCAAACTACCTGCCCTCCAGGACACCTACACCACCCGATGTCACAGGAAGGCCATAAAGATCATCAAGGACAACAACCACCCAAGCCACTGCCTGTTCACCCCGCTATCATCCAGAAGGCGAGGTCAGTACAGGTGCATCAAAGCAGGGACCGAGAGACTGAAAAACAGCTTCTATCTCAAGGCCATCAGACTGTTAAACAGCCACCACTAACATTTAGCGGCCGCTGCCAACATACTGACTCAACTCCAGCCACTTTAAAAATGGGAATTGATGGAAATTATGTAAAAATGTACCACTAGCCACTTTAAACAATGCCACTTAATATAATGTTTACATACCCTACATTACCCATCTCATATGTATTTACTGTACTCTATATCATCTACTGCATCTTGCCATCTTTATGTAATACATGTACCACTAGCCACTTTAAACTATGCCACTTTATGTTTACATACCCTACAGTACTCATCTCATATGTATATACCGTACTCTATACCATCTACTGCATCTGCCATGCCGTTCTGTACCACCACTCATTCATATATCTTATGTACATATTCTTTATCCCTTTACACTTGTGTGGGTGTATAAGGTAGTAGTTGTGGAATTGTTAGGTTAGATTACTTGTTGTTATTACTGCATTGTCGGAACTAGAAGCACAAGCATTTCGCTACACTCGCATTAACATCTGCTAACCATGTGTATGTGACTAATAAAATTTGATTTGATTTGAATATAAAACATGTATCCTGGGGGGGGGGTCATGTAATATAATATATCACAATATAAAACATGTATCCTGGGGGGGGGGTCATGTAATATAATATATCACAATATAAAACATGTATCCTGGGGGGGGTCAGGTAATATAATATATCACAATATAAAACATGTATCCTGGGGGGGGGTCAGGTAATATAATATATCATAATATAAAACATGTATCCTGGGGGGGGGTCATGTAATATAATATATCACAATATAAAACATGTATCCTGGGGGGGGGTCATGTAATATAATATATCATAATATAAAACATGTATCCTGGGGGGGGGGGGTCATGTAATATAATATATCACAATATAAAACATGTATCCTGGGGGGGGGGGGGGTCATGTAATATAATATATCACAATATAAAACATGTATCCTGGGGGGGGGAGGGGGGTCATGTAATATAATATATCACAATATAAAACATGTATCCTGGGGGGGGGGGGGTCATGTAATATAATATATCACAATATAAAACATGTATCCAGGGGGGGGGTCATGTAATATAATATATCACAATATAAAACATGTATCCTGGGGGGGGGGGTCATGTAATATAATATATCACAATATAAAACATGTATCCTGGGGGGGGGGGGGGGTCATGTAATATAATATATCACAATATAAAACATGTATCCTGGGGGGGGGGGGTCATGTAATATAATATATCACAATATAAAACATGTATCCAGGGGGGGGGAGGGGGGTCATGTAATATAATATATCACAATATAAAACATGTATCCTGGGGGGGGGGGGGTTCATGTAATATAATATATCACAATATAAAACATGTATCCAGGGGGGGGGTCATGTAATATAATATATCACAATATAAAACATGTATCCTGGGGGGGGGGGTCATGTAATATAATATATCACAATATAAAACATGTATCCTGGGGGGGGGGGGTCATGTAATATA
This sequence comes from Salvelinus alpinus, assembly GCF_045679555.1. NCBI lineage: Eukaryota > Metazoa > Chordata > Actinopteri > Salmoniformes > Salmonidae > Salvelinus > Salvelinus alpinus. The sequence continues at coordinate 14,957,328 of NC_092096.1, forward strand.
ATATATCACAATATAAAACATGTATCCTGGGGGGGGGGGGGTCATGTAATATAATATATCACAATATAAAACATGTATCCTGGGGGGGGGGTCATGTAATATAATATATCATAATATAAAACATGTATCCTGGGGGGGGGGGTCATGTAATATAATATATCACAATATAAAACATGTATCCTGGGGGGGGGGGGGGGGTCATGTAATATAATATATCACAATATAAAACATGTATCCAGGGGGGGGGTCATGTAATATAATATATCACAATATAAAACATGTATCCTGGGGGGGGGGGGGGGGGGGGTCATGTAATATAATATATCACAATATAAAACATGTATCCTGGGGGGAGGGGGGGGGGGGTCATGTAATATAATATATCACAATATAAAACATGTATCCTGGGGGGGGTCATGTAATATAATATATCACAATATAAAACATGTATCCTGGGGGGGGGGGGGGGGGTCATGTAATATAATATATCACAATATAAAACATGTATCCAGGGGGGGGGTCATGTAATATAATATATCACAATATAAAACATGTATCCTGGGGGGGGGGGGGGGGGTCATGTAATATAATATATCACAATATAAAACATGTATCCTGGGGGGGGGGGGGTCATGTAATATAATATATCACAATATAAAACATGTATCCTGGGGGGGGTCATGTAATATAATATATCATAATATAAAACATGTATCCTGGGGGGGGGGGTCATGTAATATAATATATCACAATATAAAAAATGTATCCTGGGGGGGGGGGGGGGGTCATGTAATATAATATATCATAATATAACACATGTATCCTGGGGGGGGGGGGTCATGTAATATAATATATCATAATACAACACATGTATCCTGGGGGGGGGGGGGGTCATGTAATATAATACATCACAATATAAAACATGTATCCTGGGGGGGGGGGGGTCATGTAATATAATACATCACAATATAAAACATGTATCCTGGGGGGGGGGGGGGGGGTCATGTAATATAATACATCACAATATAAAACATGTATCCTGGGGGGGGGGGTCATGTAATATAATACATCATAATATAAAACATGTATCCTGGGGGGGGGGTCATGTAATATAATATATCATAATATAAAACATGTATCCTGGGGGGGGGGTCATGTAATATAATATATCATAATATAAAACATGTATCCTGGGGGGGGGGGTCATGTAATATAATATATCACAATATAAAACATGTATCCTGGGGGGTGGGTCATGTAATATAATATATCACAATATAAAACATGTATCCTGGGGGGGGGTCATGTAATATAATATATCACAATATAAAACATGTATCCTGGGGGGGGTCATGTAATATAATATATCACAATATAAAACATGTATCCTGGGGGGTGGGTCATGTAATATAATATATCACAATATAAAACATGTATCCTGGGGGGGTCATGTAATATAATATATCACAATATAAAACATGTATCCTGGGGGGGGGGGGGGGTCATGTAATATAATATATCACAATATAAAACATGTATCCTGGGGGGGTCATGTAATATAATATATCACAATATAAAACATGTATCCTGGGGGGGGGGGGGGGTCATGTAATATAATATATCATAATATAAAACATGTATCCTGGGGGGGGGGGTCATGTAATATAATATATCATAATATAACACATGTATCCTGGGGGGGGGGGTCATGTAATATAATATATCATAATATAACACATGTATCCTGGGGGGGGGGGGTCATGTAATATAATATATCACAATATAAAACATGTATCCTGGGGGGGGGGGTCATGTAATATAATATATCACAATATAAAACATGTATCCTGGGGGGGGGGTCATGTAATATAATACATCACAATATAAAACATGTATCCTGGGGGGGGGGGGGTCATGTAATATAATACATCACAATATAAAACATGTATCCTGGGGGGGGGGGGGGGGGGTCATGTAATATAATACATCACAATATAAAACATGTATCCTGGGGGGGGGGTCATGTAATATAATACATCATAATATAAAACATGTATCCTGGGGGGGGGGTCATGTAATACAATATATCATAATATAAAACATGTATCCTGGGGGGGGGGTCATGTAATATAATATATCATAATGTAAAACATGTATCCTGGGGGGGGGGTCATGTAATGTAATATATCACAATATAAAACATGTATCCTGGGGGGGGGGTCATGTAATATAATACATCACAATATAAAACATGTATCCTGGGGGGGGGGGGGGGGGGGTCATGTAATATAATACATCATAATATAAAACATGTATCCTGGGGGGGTCATGTAATATAATATATCACAATATAAAACATGTATCCTGGGGGGGGGGTCATGTAATATAATACATCACAATATAAAACATGTATCCTGGGGGGGGGGGGGTCATGTAATATAATACATCACAATATAAAACATGTATCCTGGGGGGGGGGGGGGGGGGGGTCATGTAATATAATACATCACAATATAAAACATGTATCCTGGGGGGGGGGTCATGTAATATAATACATCATAATATAAAACATGTATCCTGGGGGGGGGGTCATGTAATACAATATATCATAATATAAAACATGTATCCTGGGGGGGGGGTCATGTAATATAATATATCATAATATAAAACATGTATCCTGGGGGGGGGGTCATGTAATATAATATATCACAATATAAAACATGTATCCTGGGGGGGGGGTCATGTAATATAATATATCACAATATAAAACATGTATCCTGGGGGGGGGGGTCATGTAATATAATATATCACAATATAAAACATGTATCCTGGGGGGGGGGGTCATGTAATATAATATATCACAATATAAAACATGTATCCTGAGGGGGGGGTCATGTAATATAATATATCACAATATAAAACATGTATCCTGGGGGGGGGGGTCATGTAATATAATATATCACAATATAAAACATGTATCCTGGGGGGGGGGGTCATGTAATATAATATATCACAATATAAAACATGTATCCTGGGGGGGGGGTCATGTAATATAATATATCACAATATAAAACATGTATCCTGGGGGGGGGGGTCATGTAATATAATATATCATAATATAAAACATGTATCCTGGGGGGGGGGTCATGTAATATAATATATCATAATATAAAACATGTATCCTGGGGGGGGGTCATGTAATATAATATATCACAATATAAAACATGTATCCTGGGGGGGGGGGTCATGTAATATAATATATCACAATATAAAACATGTATCCTGGGGGGGGGGGTCATGTAATATAATATATCACAATATAAAACATGTATCCTGGGGGGGGGGGTCATGTAATATAATATATCACAATATAAAACATGTATCCTGGGGGGGGGGGTCATGTAATATAATATATCACAATATAAAACATGTATCCTGGGGGGGGGGGTCATGTAATATAATATATCACAATATAAAACATGTATCCTGGGGGGGGGGGTCATGTAATATAATATATCACAATATAAAACATGTATCCTGGGGGGGGGTCAGGTAATATAATATATCACAATATAAAACATGTATCCTGGGGGGGGGGTCATGTAATATAATATATCATAATATAAAACATGTATCCTGGGGGGGGGTCATGTAATATAATATATCACAATATAAAACATGTATCCTGGGGGGGGGGTCATGTAATATAATATATCACAATATAAAACATGTATCCTGGGGGGGGGTCATGTAATATAATATATCATAATATAAAACATGTATCCTGGGGGGGGGGGTCATGTAATATAATATATCATAATATAAAACATGTATCCTGGGGGGGGGGGTCATGTAATATAATATATCACAATATAAAACATGTATCCTGGGGGGGGGGTCATGTAATATAATATATCACAATATAAAACATGTATCCTGGGGGGGGGGGGTCATGTAATATAATATATCATAATATAAAACATGTATCCTGGGGGGGGGGAGGGGGTCATGTAATATAATATATCACAATATAAAACATGTATCCTGGGGGGGGAGGGGGGTCATGTAATATAATATATCACAATATAAAACATGTATCCTGGGGGGGGGGGGTCATGTAATATAATACATCATAATATAAAACATGTATCCTGGGGGGGGGGGGGGTCATGTAATATAATATATCACAATATAAAACATGTATCCTGGGGGGGGGGAGGGGGGTCATGTAATATAATATATCACAATATAAAACATGTATCCTGGGGGGGGGGTCATGTAATATAATATATCACAATATAAAACATGTATCCTGGGGGGGGGGGGTCATGTAATATAATATATCATAATATAAAACATGTATCCTGGGGGGGGGGTCAGGTAATATAATATATCACAATATAAAACATGTATCCTGGGGGGGGGGGAGGGGGGTCATGTAATATAATATATCATAATATAAAACATGTATCCTGGGGGGGGGGAGGGGGGTCATGTAATATAATATATCATAATATAAAACATGTATCCTGGGGGGGGGGTCATGTAATATAATATATCACAATATAAAACATGTATCCTGGGGGGGGGGGTCATGTAATATAATATATCACAATATAAAACATGTATCCTGGGGGGGGGGGTCATGTAATATAATATATCATAATATAAAACATGTATCCTGGGGGGGGGTCATGTAATATAATATACCACAATATAAAACATGTATCCTGGGGGGGGGGGTCATGTAATATAATATATCACAATATAAAACATGTATCCTGGGGGGGGGGGGAGGGGGGTCATGTAATATAATATATCATAATATAAAACATGTATCCTGGGGGGGGGGGTCATGTAATATAATATATCATAATATAAAACATGTATCCTGGGGGGGGGTCATGTAATATAATATACCACAATATAAAACATGTATCCTGGGGGGGGGGGTCATGTAATATAATATATCACAATATAAAACATGTATCCTGGGGGGGGGGAGGGGGGTCATGTAATATAATATATCACAATATGAAACATGTATCCTGGGGCTCTCTCTCTCTCCCTTTGTGTGTGTCTCTCTGTCTCTCTCTCTCTCTCTCTCTCTCTCTCTCTCTCTCTCTCTCTCTCTCTCTCTCTCTCTCTCTCTCTCTCTCTCTCTCTCTCTCTCTCTCTCTCTCTCTCTCTCTCTCTCTCTCTCTCTAAGACAACTGACGAGAGCCAAGAGGGAAAGTTGAGGAAAGAACAAAGTGCCTTTATCTCAGAGGAGAGAGGGAGTTAGAAGAGGTGATGAGTGAGAGAGAAGAGGTGATGATTGGAGAGAGAAGAGGTGATGAGAGGAGAGAGAAGAGGTGATGAGAGGGGAGAGAAGAGGTGATGAGAGAGAGAGAAGAGGTGATGATTGGAGAGAGAGAGAAGAGGTGATGAGAGAAGAGAGAAGAGGTGATGAGAGGAGAGAGTAGAGGTGATGAGAGAGAGAGAAGAGGTGATGATTGGAGAGAGAGAGAAGAGGTGATGAGAGAAGAGAGAAGAGGTGATGAGAGGAGAGAGAAAAGGTGATGAGAGGAGAGAGAAGAGAAGAGGTGATGAGAGGAGAGAGAAGAGGTGATGAGAGAGAGAAGAGGTGATGAGAGGGGAGAGAAGAGGTGATGATTGGAGAGAGAGAAGAGAGAAGAGGTGATGAGAGAAGAGAGAAGAGGTGATGAGAGGAGAGAGAAGAGGTGATGAGAGGAGAGAGAGGTGATGAAAGCAGAGAGAATAGGTGATGAGAGAAGAGGTGATGAGAGAAGAGAGAAGAGGTGATGAGAGGAGAGAGAAGAGGTGATGAGAGAAGAGAGAAGAGGTGATGAGAGAAGAGGTGATGAGAGAAGAGAGAAGAGGTGATGAGATGAGAGAATAGAGGTGATGAGAGAAGAGGTGATGAGAGGAGAGAGAAGAGGTGATGAGAGAAGAGAGTAGAGGTGATGAGAGGAGAGAGAAGAGGTGATGAGAGAAGAGAGTAGAGGTGATGAGAGGAGAGAGAAGAGGTGATGAGAGGAGAGAGAAGAGGTGATGAGAGAAGAGAGAAGAGGTGATGAGAGGAGAGAGAAGAGGTGATGAGAGGAGAGAGAGAAGAGAGAAGAGGTGATGAGAGAAGAGAGAAGAGGTGATGAGAGGAGAGAGAGGTGATGAAAGGAGAGAGAATAGGTGATGAGAGAAGAGGTGATGAGAGAAGAGAGAAGAGGTGATGAGAGGAGAGCGAAGAGGTGATGAGAGAAGAGAGAAGAGGTGATGAGAGAAGAGGTGATGAGAGAAGAGAGAAGAGGTGATGAGAGGAGAGAATAGAGGTGATGAGAGAAGAGGTGATGAGAGGAGAGAGAAGAGGTGATGAGAGAAGAGAGTAGAGGTGATGAGAGGAGAGAGAAGAGGTGATGAGAGAAGAGAGTAGAGGTGATGAGAGGAGAGAGAAGAGGTGATGAGAGGAGAGAGAAGAGGTGATGAGAGAAGAGAGAAGAGGTGATGAGAGGAGAGAGAAGAGGTGATGAGAGGAGAGAGAGAAGAGAGAAGAGGTGATGAGAGAAGAGGTGATGAGAGGAGAGAGTAGAGGTGATGAGAGGAGAGAGAAGAGGTGATGAGAGGAGAAAGAAGAGGTGATGGGAGAAGAGGTGATGAGAGAAGAGAGAAGAGGTGATGAGAGGAGAGAGAAGAGGTGATGAGAGAAGAGAGACGAGGTGATGAGAGGAGAGAGAGAAGAGAGAAGAGGTGATGAGAGAAGAGAGAAGAGGTGATGAGAGAAGAGAGAAGAGGTGATGAGAGGAGAGAGAGAGAAGAGGTGATGAGAGGAGAGAGAGAGAAGAGAGAAGAGGTGATGAGAGAAGAGAGAAGAGGTGATGAGAGCGGGAGAGAGAAAGAGAGTGGAGCGGAATAGAGGGAGAGAGAGAGGAAAGAAGGGAGAGGGAGAAGGGGGAGAAGAGAGATAGAGGGACAGAAAGGCAGACAGACACAGTGAGAGAAGATAACAACCACTCTGTAATGACATAGTGAGATGGGGACAGGCAACAAAGGAGAGACAGAGAAAGAAATAGAATGAGCTGTCACCCTCTCTTCATATCTAATGAAATATATGTTATGCCTCCCCACTGTGATCAGGGTTTATGATAACACTCATCTACATGGAGGAGACCAAGGCCTTGGCTGTGGTGTGAGTGTGTGTGTGTGTGTGTGTGTGTGTGTGTGTGTCTGTGTGTGTGTGTGTGTGTGTGTGTGTGTGTGTGTGTGTGTTAGTGTGTGTGTGTGTGTGTGTGTGTGTGTGTGTGTGTGTGTGTGTGTGTGTGTGTGTGTGTGTGTGTGTGTGTGTGTGTGTGTGTGTGTGTGTGTGTGTGTGTGTGTGTGTGTGTGTGTCTCTTTGACAAAGGGGAGGATGGATCTATCTGACTGTCTACAGAGTGGATGAAATATCTGTGTAATAACATGACGGGGAGTGCTGTTAATGGCCCTGGTTAGAGGTAGAGCACTATACAGGGAATAGGGTGCCATTTGGGACAGCAGTCTCTCTCTCTCTGTCCCCTATCCCAACAGGAGACTACAGCCAGCTGACAGGACAGTAAGAGCTGTCTCATTTGGGACAGCAGTCTCTCTCTCTCTGTCCCCTATCCCAACAGGAGACTACAGCCAGCTGACAGGCCAGTAAGAGCTGTCGACGAGGCAGGCTAAGTGTTGATATTTGCTAGCAGACATAGAGGACCTGCTGGAGGACTGACCGCAGGAGGACCTGCTGGAGGACTGACCGCATGCTGAGGGAGCTGAGGCTGGAGGACTGACCGCATGCTGGGGGAGCTGAGGGTGGAGGACTGACCGCAGGCTGGGGGAGCTGAGGGTGGAGGACTGACCGCAGGCTGGGGGAGCTGAGGCTGGAGGACTGACCGCAGGCTGGGGGAGCTGAGGCTGGAGGACTGACCGCAGGCTGGGGGAGCTGAGGGTGGAGGACTGACCGCAGGCTGGGGGAGCTGAGGCTGGAGGACTGACCGCAGGCTGGGGGAGCTGAGGCTGGAGGACTGACCGCAGGCTGGGGGAGCTGAGGGTGGAGGACTGACTGCAGGCTGGGGGAGCTGAGGCTGGAGGACTGACCGCAGGAGGACCTGCTGGAGGACTGACCACAGGCTGGGGGAGCTGAGGCTGGAGGACTGACTGCAGGCTGGGGGAGCT
>NC_092096.1:14980514-15028014 GCF_045679555.1 Salvelinus alpinus
ATGACTACCACCCTGTAACAGTCACTGTAAACACTCTGAGGCTTCCTGTCACAATGACTACCACCCTGTAACAGTCACTGTAAACACTCTGAGGCTGCCTGTCACAATGACTACCACCCTGTAACAGTCACTGTAAACACTCTGAGGCTTCCTGTCACAATGACTACCACCCTGTAACAGTCACTGTAAACACTCTGAGGCTGCCTGTCACAATGACTACCACCCTGTAACAGTCACTGTAAACACTCTGAGGCTGCCTGTCACAATGACTACCACCCTGTAACAGTCACTGTAAACACTCTGAGGCTGCCTGTCACAATGACCACCACCCTGTAACAGTCACTGTAAACACTCTGAGGCTTCCTGTCACAATGACTACCACCCTGTAACAGTCACTGTAAACACTCTGAGGCTGCCTGTCACAATGACTACCACCCTGTAACAGTCACTGTAAACACTCTGAGGCTTCCTGTCACAATGACTACCACCCTGTAACAGTCACTGTAAACACTCTGAGGCTGCCTGTCACAATGACTACCACCCTGTAACAGTCACTGTAAACACTCTGAGGCTTCCTGTCACAATGACTACCACCCTGTAACAGTCACTGTAAACACTCTGAGGCTGCCTGTCACAATGACTACCACCCTGTAACAGTCACTGTAAACACTCTGAGGCTTCCTGTCACAATGACTACCACCCTGTAACAGTCACTGTAAACACTCTGAGGCTGCCTGTCACAATGACTACCACCCTGTAACAGTCACTGTAAACACTCTGAGGCTTCCTGTCACAATGACTACCACCCTGTAACAGTCACTGTAAACACTCTGAGGCTTCCTGTCACAATGACTACCACCCTGTAACAGTCACTGTAAACACTCTGAGGCTGCCTGTCACAATGACTACCACCCTGTAACAGTCACTGTAAACACTCTGAGGCTACCTGTCACAATGACTACCACCCTGTAACAGTCACTGTAAACACTCTGAGGCTGCCTGTCACAATGACTACCACCCTGTAACAGTCACTGTAAACACTCTGAGGCTACCTGTCACAATGACTACCACCCTGTAACAGTCACTGTAAACACTCTGAGGCTGCCTGTCACAATGACTACCACCCTGTAACAGTCACTGTAAACACTCTGAGGCTTCCTGTCACAATGACTACCACCCTGTAACAGTCACTGTAAACACTCTGAGGCTGCCTGTCACAATGACTACCACCCTGTAACAGTCACTGTAAACACTCTGAGGCTTCCTGTCACAATGACTACCACCCTGTAACAGTCACTGTAAACACTCTGAGGCTGCCTGTCACAATGACTACCACCCTGTAACAGTCACTGTAAACACTCTGAGGCTGCCTGTCACAATGACTACCACCCTGTAACAGTCACTGTAAACACTCTGAGGCTGCCTGTCACAATGACCACCACCCTGTAACAGTCACTGTAAACACTCTGAGGCTTCCTGTCACAATGACTACCGCCCTGTAACAGTCACTGTAAACACTCTGAGGCTGCCTGTCACAATGACTACCACCCTGTAACAGTCACTGTAAACACTCTGAGGCTGCCTGTCACAATGACTACCACCCTGTAACAGTCACTGTAAACACTCTGAGGCTGCCTGTCACAATGACTACCACCCTGTAACAGTCACTGTAAACACTCTGAGGCTGCCTGTCACAATGACTACCACCCTGTAACAGTCACTGTAAACACTCTGAGGCTGCCTGTCACAATGACTACCACCCTGTAGCAGTCACTGTAAACACTCTGAGGCTTCCTGTCACAATGACTACCACCCTGTAACAGTCACTGTAAACACTCTGAGGCTGCCTGTCACAATGACTACCACCCTGTAACAGTCACTGTAAACACTCTGAGGCTGCCTGTCACAATGACTACCACCCTGTAACAGTCACTGTAAACACTCTGAGGCTGCCTGTCACAATGACTACCACCCTGTAACAGTCACTGTAAACACTCTGAGGCTGCCTGTCACAATGACTACCACCCTGTAACAGTCACTGTAAACACTCTGAGGCTGCCTGTCACAATGACCACCACCCTGTAACAGTCACTGTAAACACTCTGAGGCTGCCTGTCACAATGACCACCACCCTGTAACAGTCACTGTAAACACTCTGAGGCTGCCTGTCACAATGACTACCACCCTGTAACAGTCACTGTAAACACTCTGAGGCTGCCTGTCACAATGACTACCACCCTGTAACAGTCACTGTAAACACTCTGAGGCTTCCTGTCACAATGACTACCACCCTGTAACAGTCACTGTAAACACTCTGAGAGGCTGGCACACATCAACTCCATCATCCCAGACACCCTAGACCCACTCCAACTTGCATACCGCCCCAACAGATCCGTAGAGGATGCAATATCAACTACACTCCCCACTGCCCATACCCACCTAGATGAGAGGAATAGCTATGTGAGAATTCTGTTCATTGACTACAGTTCAGCGTTCAACACCATAGTCCCCTCCAAGCTCCCCACCAAGCTTGGGACCCTGGGACTAAACACCTCTGCAATTGAATCCTGGACTTCTTGATAAGTCGATCTCAGGTGCTGAAGGTAGGCACCATCACCTCCGCCACGCTGACCCTCAACACAGGGGCCCCACAGGGGTGTGTGCTTAGTCCCCTCCTGTACTCACCCACGACTCCAACACCATCATCAAGTTTGCTGACGACACGACGGTGGAAGACCTGATCACCGGTAACTATTAGATAGCCTACAGGGAGGAGGAGGAGGTGGTCAAATTGCTTGTTGGTTTACTATTCTTGTGGGCACTTCTGGTCCCCACAAGTATAGTTAAACAGGTCCACACACACACACACGCGCGCACGCGCACGCACGCAAACACACACACACACACACACACACACACACACACACACACACACACACACACACACACACACACACACACACACACACACACACACACACACACACACACACACACACACACACACACACACACACACACACACACACACACACACACTGAACTGTCCCTGTATATAACTACTGACCCTGGAACTGAGCCTGTATATAACTACTGACCCTTTAACTGTCCCTGTATATAACTACTGACCATGGAACTGTCCCTGTATATAACTACTGACCCTGGAACTGTCCCTGTATATAACTACTGACCCTGGAACTGTCCCTGTATATAACTACTGACCCTGGAACTGTCCCTGTATATAACTACTGACCCTGGAACTGTCCCTGTATATAACTACTGACCCTGGAACTGAGCCTGTATATAACTACTGACCCTGGAACTGTCCCTGTATATAACTACTGACCCTGGAACTGTCCCTGTATATAACTACTGACCCTGGAACTGTCCCTGTATATAACTACTGACCCTGGAACTGAGCCTGTATATAACTACTGACCCTGGAACTGTCCCTGTATATAACTACTGACCCTGGAACTGTCCCTGTATATAACTACTGACCCTGGAACTGTGTATAGTTGACATTCTCCTGTTGTTGTTATTTCTATTGGTGGTGTTTGTGTTCTCGGTGACTTTAGTTGACAGTCCTTCTGGTCCTGATCACTACGTTGTTGGTAAAGAGCTGCAGGAAAGACCTTCCACTAGTGATAATACAACCTGAAACATTTAAAGATGAAACATAAATGAATTCAACATGTATTTCCAGGCGAAATAATTGTCAGAATCAGTTGTTAGGTGTTTCCTAGCAGACTGTGGTTATAGTTGCATCACCAGGGCACTTCCTGTCTTCCTGTAAATGATCTGCTGTAACAAGACCTGAGCTCTGCTGTGTGTTATGCTGCCATCTGACCCTGGACACACACACACACACACACACACACACACACACACACACACACACACACACACACACACACACACACACACACACACACACACACACACACACACACACACACACACACACACACACACACAGTCTTGCGCAGCTAACTTTGTGGGGACATAGAGTACAATTCCTAACCCCTAACCCTAAAGGTAACTAACCTGTACTCTTACCCTAACCCTAACCCTAACCCTAAACTTAAACCTAACCCTAGCTCCTAACCCTAACCCTAAACTTAAACCTAACCCTAGCTCCTAACCCTAAACCTACAACTAACCCTAGCTCCTAACCCTAACCCTAAACCCCCTAGAAATAGCATTTGACCTTGTGGGGACGAACAAAATGTCCCCAGGTGGTCAAATTGCTTGTTGGTTTACTATTCTTGTGGGCACTTCTGGTCCCCACAAGTATAGTTAAACAGGTCCACACACACACACACGCGCGCACGCGCACGCACGCACACGCACGCAAACACACACACACACACACACACACACACACACACACACACACACACACACACACACACACACACACACACACACACACACACACACACACACACACACACACACACACACACACACACACACACACACACACACACACACACACACACACAGACCACTCTGATACAGGACAGACCACTCTAATACAGGACAGACCACTCTGCTACAGGACAGACCACTCTAATACAGGACAGACCAGTCTCCAGATTATACTGAACACCCATCCGTGCCCTCACACACACGTACATCAAACAGGAACAATTAATAGGGCACGTGTGTGTGTGTGTGTGTGTGTGTGTGTGTGTGTGTGTGTGTGTGTGTGTGTGTGTGTGTGTGTGTGTGTGTGTGTGTGTGTGTGTGTGTGTGTGTGTGTGTGTGTGTGTGTGTGTGTGTGTGTGTGTGTGTGTGTGTCTGTGTGTGTGTGTGTCGTGTGTGTGTGTGTGTGTGTGTGTGTGTGTGTGTGTGTGTGTGTGTGTGTGTGTGTGTGTGTGTGTGTGTGTGTGTCTGTGTGTGTGTGTGTCTGTGTGTGTGTGTGTGTGTGTGTGTGTGTGTGTGTGTGTGTGTGTGTGTGTGTGTGTGTGTGTGTGTGTGTGTGTGTGTGTCTGTGTGTGTGTGTGTCTGTGTGTGTGTGTGTGTGTGTGTGTGTGTGTGTGTGTGTGTGTGTGTGTGTGTGTGTGTGTGTGTGTGTGTGTGTGTGTGTGTGTGTGTGTGTGTGTCTGTGTGTGTGTGTGTGTGTGTGTGTGTGTGTGTGTGTGTCTGTGTGTGTGTGTGTGTGTGTGTGTGTGTGTGTGTGGCACATGAGTAATCCCTGTACGGCACGTAACTACTAGAAAACACAGTGTTCTCTCTCTTCTACACCATTGACCTGGTCTCCCTCTGTCTCTCCAGCTGCTTCCCTTCAAACCTAGTAACACAACTACACACACACACACACACACACAGAGAGAGAGAGAGGGAGATACCAAAAGAGATACAGAGAGAGGGGGTATGGAAACACAACTGGGTCATCCCGTCTAGAAACGGAACACATCTAGCCATGCAAATGAGACTTTCCCTACTTGGAAAATTAGACAATGGTGAAATGTTGCCTGCGATTTTGAGAGAGAGAGAGAGAAATGGAGAATGAAATAGTTGAGCTCCTAACTAGAGGGAAATGGCCCAGAGCTGGTCTTATTAAACAGCCAGTGACGACCCATAATTGCAAACAATACCACACTTAAGAAAGGTCAATTCACTCTGCAGGGCAACATTTCCTGGAGGAAAATACTTGTCATCTAGTATATATATGTACTTTGTCGACAGCGCTAGAGTTTGTGTGTGTGTGTGTGTGTGTGTGTGTATGAGCCAGACGATGTGTGTGTATGTTTGTCATAAAGGGAGTAAGTGGGAGAGAGCAGTGGGACCGTATCTTCCCAGCTACACCAGGATTCCTCTCATACCAACCTTCACTAATTAACCAGCCGTATCATATCACCAGGCTCCCTCTGCCTTCACTGTATAACCAGCCGTATCATATCACCAGGCCAACCTTCACTAATTAACCAGCCGTATCCTATCACCAGGCCAACCTTCACTAATTAACCAGCCGTATCATATCACCAGGCCAACCTTCACTAATTAACCAGCCGTATCATATCACCAGGCCAACCTCTACCTTCACTAATTAACCAGCCGTATCATATCACCAGCCTATGATTATATTCATATCCAGAAATTACACTAAATGCATTGAGCCTCCCTGCAGGCTGTAGTGGGAAGCTGAGTGGGTTGTTGGTGTGTGTGTGTGTGTGTGTGTGTGTGTGTGTGTGTGTGTGTGTGTGTGTGTGTGTGTGTGTGTGTGTGTGTGTGTGTGTGTGTGTGTGTGTGTGTGTGTGTGTGTGTGTGTGTGTGTGTGTGTGTAAGAGAGAGAGAGTTTATGATCGTCCACATGCATGCATTAGTGTGTGTGTGTCCTGTCTCTGCTCCCACAAACACACACGTACACGCACACACTCTCACACACACACACACACACACACGCACACGCACACGCACACACACACACACACACACACACACACACACACACACACACACACACACACTAACTCATCGTCTCACTTCTGTCCTGTCTCTCAGACTCTCCTCTACAGCTACCTCTGAGAGACCATTACCTCACACCTGGGCTCAGCACCAAGCACAGGCTTTATTACTGCTATATAATGTTGACCTGAGCCTGGAGGGAGAGATGAAGAGAGGAAGGGAGGGTGGAGAGAAAAAGAGGGAGGGAGGGTGGAGAGAAAGAGAGGGAGGGATGGTGGAGATGAAGAGAGGAAGGGAGGGTGGAGAGAAAAAGAGGGAGGGAGGGTGGAGAGAAAGAGAGGGAGGGAGGGTGGTGATGAAGAGAGGGAGGGAGGGTGGAGAGAAAAAGAGGGAGGGAGGGTGGAGAGAAAAATAGGGAGGGAGGGTGGAGAGAAAGAGAGGGAGGGAGGGTGGAGAGAAAGAGAGGGAGGGTGGAGAGAAAGAGAGGGAGGGAGGGTGGAGAGACAGAGAGGGAGGGTGGAGACAAAAAGAGGGACAGAGGGTGGAGAGAAAAAAAGGGAGGGAGGGTGGAGAGAAAAAGAGGGACGGAGGGTGGAGAGAAAAAGAGGGAGGGAGGGTGGAGAGAAAGAGAGGGAGGGAGGGTGGAGAGACAGAGAGGGAGGGTGGAGAGAAAGAGAGGGAGGGAGGGTGGAGAGAAAGTGAGGGAGGGAGGGTGGAGAGACAGAGAGGGAGGGAGGGTGGAGAGAAAGAGAGGGAGGGAGGGTGGAGAGAAAAAAAGGGAGGGAGGGTGGAGAGAAAAAGAGGGAGGGAGGGTGGAGAGAAAGAGAGGGAGTGAGGGTGGAGAGACAGAGAGGGAGGGTGGAGAGAACGAGAGGGAGGGAGGGTGGAGATGAAGAGAGGGAGGGAGGAGAGAAAGAGAGGGAGGGAGGGTGGTGATGAAGAGAGGGAGGGAGGGTGGAGAGAAAAAGAGGGCGGGAGGGTGGAGAGAAAAATAGGGAGGGAGGGTGGAGAGAAAGAGAGGGAGGGAGGGTGGAGAGAAAGAGAGGGAGGGTGGAGAGAAAGAGAGGGAGGGTGGAGAGAAAGAGAGGGAGGGTGGAGAGAAAGAGAGGGAGGGAGGGTGGAGAGAAAAAGAGGGACGGAGGGTGGAGGGTGGAGAGAAAAAGAGGGAGGGAGGGTGGAGAGACAGAGAGGGAGGGTGGAGAGAAAAAGAGGGACGGAGGGTGGAGAGAAAAAAAGGGAGGGAGGGTGGAGAGAAAAAGAGGGACGGAGGGTGGAGAGAAAAAGAGGGAGGGAGGGTGGAGAGAAAGAGAGGGAGTGAGGGTGGAGAGACAGAGAGGGAGGGTGGAGAGAAAGAGAGGGAGGGAGGGTGGAGAGACAGAGAGGGAGGGAGGGTGGAGAGAAAGAGAGGGAGGGAGGGTGGAGAGACAGAGAGGGAGGGAGGGTGGAGAGAAAGAGAGGGAGGGAGGGTGGAGATAAAAAAAGGGAGGGAGGGTGGAGAGACAGAGAGGGAGGGTGGAGAGAAAGAGAGGGAGGCACAGACAGAGGCCTCAATAGAATAAACCAAATGTAGAGAGAGGAAATGAACCAGTCTGTTACAACAAGTCAGATACATCCACAGTCCTTTGTTGGGAACATGAGGTGTGTTCTCTGGGATGAACTGAACCAATGTTCTTCATGACGGCAGGACAGAACGTCTCCTTTCCTCAAATCACCGTGTAGGAAACCACCTGACGTCGCAGCCTCTCCAATCCCTCCCTCCCTCCTTCACCCAACCCAGAGAAAGAAGGGGCGATGGAGAGATGAAAGAGTGACAGACGAGGAAGATGAGTGAAAGTGTCGTTCAGTAGAGAGAGCTAATGGTGCTAGGCAGCGTCAGTCAGGCAGGAGAGGTTTCATTCAGTTATCTCTGATTGGTCTACAAAACCTCTCATTCTTCATAAGGGCCAATCTGATTACTGAATTGACACTCTTTACCCGAAGACAAAGTCTCCATTTCCCACAACCTTCTATGCCTGCTATCATTCAGCTAGCATTCCACACATGTCCACTAGCATTCTGATGCTAGCTAACACGACCTTCCATGTCCACTAGCATTCTGATGCTAGCTAACACGACCTTCCATGTCCACTAGCATTCTGATGCTAGCTAACACGACCTTCCATGTCCACTAGCATTCTGATACTAGCTAACACGACCTTCCATGTCCACTAGCATTCTGATACTAGCTAACACGACCTTCCATGTCCACTAGCATTCTGATACTAGCTAACACGACCTTCAATGTCCACTAGCATTCTGATGCTACAGTAGCATTCTGATGCTAGCTAACACAACCGTCCATGTCCACTAGCATTCTGATGCTAGCTAACACGACCTTCCATGTCCACTAGCATTCTGATGATAGCTAACACAACCTTCTATTTCCACTAGCATTCTGATACTAGCTAACACGACCTTCCATGTCCACTAGCATTCTGATGCTACAGTAGCATTCTGATGCTAGCTAACACGACCTTCCATGTCCACTAGCAGTCTGATACTAGCTAACATGACCTTCAATGTCCACTAGCATTCTGATGCTACAGTAGCATTCTGATGATAGCTAACACGACCTTCCATGTCCACTAGCAGTCTGATACTAGCTAACATGACCTTCAATGTCCACTAGCATTCTGATGCTACAGTAGCATTCTGATGATAGCTAACACGACCTTCCATGTCCACTAGCATTCTGATGCTACAGTAGCATTCTGATGCTAGCTAACACGATCTTCCATGTCCACTAGCATTCTGATGCTAGCTAACACGACCTTCCATGTCCACTAGCATTCTGATACTAGCTAACACGACCTTCCATGTCCACAAGCATTCTGATGCTAGCTAACACGACCTTCCATGTCCACTAGCATTCTGATACTAGCTAACACGACCTTCCATGTCCACTAGCATTCTGATACTAGCTAACACGACCTTCCATGTCCACAAGCATTCTGATGCTAGCTAACACGACCTTCCATGTCCACTAGCATTATTTTATCTATTTTTTTATTGAACCTTTATTTAACTAGGCAAGTCAGTTAAGAACAAATTCTTATTTACAATGACGGCCTACCGGGGAACAGTGGGTTGACTGCCTTGTTCAGGGGCAGAACGACAGATTTTTACCTTGTCAGCTCGGGATTCGATCCAGCAACTTTTCAGTTACTGGCCCAACGCTCTAACCACTAGGCTACCTGCCGCATTGTGCCGCCAGCTATCGCTAACACAAGCCTGTCCGTGACCCCTCTCTCCGAGGGTGTCTCAGGAGCAGAGTGGGTATGCAAAAAACACCATTTACACCTACAATGCACACGTGTACATGTGAAACAGGATGAACACATTACCGCTTGGAGACGACTGGAATTTAGGAGAATGGATGGAGGATGTGTGCGTGTGTGTGTGTGTGTGTGTGTGTGTGTGTGTGTGTGTGTGTGTGTGTGTGTGTGTGTGTGTGTGTGTGTGTGTGTGTGTGTGTGTGTGTGGGTGTGTGTGTGTGTGTGTGTGTGTGTGTATCAGCTGTTTGTTCAAAGGGAGAAGAGAGGTGAGTGCTGATCTCTGACTAATAATATGTTGCCCCTGATAACGACAAAAACACAGTAATCTGTTGCCCCTGACAATAACAGAAACACTGTAATCGGTGAACCTGAAAATGACAGAAACACTGTAATCTGTGACCCTGACAACGACAGAAACACTGTAATCTGTGACCCTGACAACGACAGAAACACTGTAATCTGTGACTCTGGACCAGATGACAGACTCACCCTACAGCCACACAATATGGTTTATATTTAGTATAATGTATACTGTATGTTCAGCCAGACAGGAACACCAGTACCTGATGCAATGTCACAATGTCAGACAGTCTTAACTTCTACTGACAACAGGTTGAATATATGAATGGAGGAGAGGAGAGAGGAGAGCTCTCTCTCTCTCTCTCTCTCTCTCTCTCTCTCTCTCTCTCTCTCTCTCTCTCTCTCTCTCTCTCTCTCTCTCTCTCTCTCTCTCTCTCTCTCTCTCTCTCTCTCTCTCTCTCTCTCTCTCTCTCTCTCTCTCTCTCTCTCTCTCTCTCTCTCTCTCTCTCTCTCTCTCTCTCTCTCTCTCTCTCTCTCTCTCTCTCTCTCTCTCTCTCTCTCTCTCTCTCTATACTGTATGCACACACATTTCTGTCCACACAGTAATAATGTATTTTCAAAACAGCTCTCCTCCTTTTCTCTTCCTCCTCCTCTCCTTCCCTCCTCCTCTCTTCCTCCTCCTCTCCTTCCCTCCTCCCCTCCTTCCCTCCTCCTCTCTTCCACACCCCTCCTTCCCTCCTCCTCTCTTCCTCCCCCTCTCCTTCCCTCCTCCCCCTCTCCTTCCCTCCTCCTCTCCTTCCCTCCTCCTCTCTTCCTCCCCCTCTCCTTCCCTCCCCTCTCCTTCCCTCCCCCCTCCTTCCCTCCTCCTCTCTTCCACACCCTCTCCTTCCCTCCTCCTCTCTTCCTCCCCCTCCCCCTCTCCTTCCTCCCCTCTCCTTCCCTCCCCCTCCTTCCCTCCTCCTCTCTTCCACACCCCTCCTTCCCTCCTCCTCTCTTCCTCCCCCTCTCCTTCCCTCCTCCCCCTCTCCTTCCCTCCTCCTCTCCTTCCCTCCTCCTCTCTTCCTCCCCCTCTCCTTCCCTCCCCTCTCCTTCCCTCCCCCCTCCTTCCCTCCTCCTCTCTTCCTCCCCCTCTCCTTCCCTCCTCCCCCTCTCCTTCCCTCCTCCTCTCCTTCCCTCCTCCTCTCTTCCTCCCCCTCTCCTTCCCTCCCCTCTCCTTCCCTCCCCCCTCCTTCCCCCCCTCTCCTTCCCTCCTCCTCTCTTCCACCACCTGCGTATCTCTCTCTATTTTTACTCGTCCTTCCTGTGAGACTCTTTGCGTTCTACCTCTCTCAAACAAACTTAAAGGAGAAAGAGAGGGAGAGGTAAAGAGGAATGAAGGGAGGGAAGGAAGATATACCCACTCTCTATTGTCCTGGGCATGGTATGAATGAAGGAAGATATACCCACTCCCTCTCTATGGTCCTGGGCATGGTATGAATGAAGGAAGCTATACTGACATGGTCAGTTTGGTCAGATGGTCAGTTTGGTCAGAAAGCTTGGGAGGAAGCTGCTATGGTAGGAAGCAGCTTGGGAGGACGCTGCTATGGGAGGAAGCTGCTATGGTAGGAAGCAGCATGCTGTACAGATGCTTCACACCAATACAGAAACAGCATCAACACAACATATCCACACCTGGTGAAAACAACCAACCACCAATCAAGTTCAGTTTGATCAACAATGCCCGCCCCCTAACTTAGAACAATCAACAACACTTTTTAAAGTTTTTTAAATCAAACTTACTACAGTAATGCTGGGTGCTCTCCAGACGTTTCCATAGAGACCAAGATGGGCCTGGTTGCCATGGAAACTAACTGCCAGCAGAAGCATGCGGCAGGGAGGAAGGGAGAGAGGGAGGGAGGAGAAGGAGAGGAGGTTGGTCTGCCCCCTCAGATCATACTGATCACTATTTAACCCAGCATATTTACACACACACTTAGTGTGTGAGAGTGAGGGAGTGTGCGTGCGTGTGTGTGTGTGTGTGTGTGTGTGTGTGTGTGTGTGTGTGTGTGTGTGTGTGTGTGTGTGTGTGTGTGTGTGTGTGTGTGTGTGTGTGTGTGTGTGTGTGTGTGTGTGTGTGTGTGTGTGTGTGTGTGTGTGTGTGTGTGAGTGTGTGAGTGAGAGTGAGAGTGAGTGTGTGTGTGTCTGAAAGTATTTATCATGTAGCATCTATTTTGTAATGTATATTTATGTGTCATACACTGTGCCAGTTGTTTATCTTTGTTGAGCTGATATAATCTCAGTACTATCATTCCTAAACTGACAGCATCGTGTATTACATCACAGATTAATGTGTACCACATCACAAATTAATGTGTATCATATCACAAATTAATGTGTATCATATCACAAATTAATGTGTATCATATCACAGATTCATGTGTACCACATGACAGATGAATGTGTACCACATGACAGATGAACGTGTACCACATGACAGATGAACGTGTACCACATGACAGATTAATGTGTACCCCATCTGTCTGCTACTAAGTACCCAATAACCCCATTAGGATGAAAAGCCTCTCCTTGTCAGATCAGGAGGTGATGAGCCAACCTCTTGTTTGTCTGTTACCTAGCTGATCCTACATTAATACACCATACAAACCATATACCCACCATATACCCGCCATATACCCGCCATATACCCGCCATATACCCACCATATACCCGCCATATACCCGCCATATACCCGCCATACACCCGCCATACACCCGCCATACACCCGCCATATACCCGCCATATACCCGCCATATACCCGCCATATACCCGCCATATACCCGCCATATACCCGCCATATACCCGCCATATACCCGCCATACACCCGCCATACACCCGCCATACACCCGCCATATACCCGCCATACACCCGCCATACACCCGCCATACACCCGCCATATACCCGCCATATACCCGCCATATACCCTTTAGAAGCGTTCGAAACAGTATTTAGCTTCTTATAACAAATGTCAGACATTTCTAAGCCATATAGGGCCTCATCTTTTAGCCTCATCTAACCCCCAGCACGTTTTCAGCACCTAATAAACACAAAAAAGCCATGACTTATCTGTCAGATATTGAAAAATGTACTATATTATTACATTCTGTCATTTTTAAGATAGCCAAGAGATGGATGAGATGAGACTTGTAGTCTGTTAGACGCCATTACACAGGGAATGTTCATGTGTAACCAATCAGAACAGAAGAGCTTTCTGGTAAGTGTTTTATGTCTCTGTTAAGATAAACATCCATGAGGATCTGCCAAATGAATTCTCAGAAAACGGAGCTGAATACATATTGCATTTTAAGTCTTTTTTTTTCTCTTGATCTGATTGCACTTAATTTGCAGGGAATCATATTGATGTTTCGAGTCCCACAGTCGAAATATGCGTTTCCTTCAAAATTCATAGAGATGTTCTTTTAAAACATTTAGTTTGATAGATGGTTTGGAAACACTTCCTGTCAGCAACACAAGCAGTCAAAACGAATAAGCGAGTGCCCTCACCCACCCGACACTACACACCTTCACATCTTCACTAGGCCTTTCTCAGGACGCCACTCATGACCAGCGGAGAATTAAGGAGCTTTTACAGGAAGAAGAAAGTAACAGATTTGATTGGCAGAGTTCTCTCTTTTCCCATCAAACACTCCCCCTTTTCTCTCTTTGTCCTTTAACGTGATCCCTCCATCACTCACACCTTCACTTCCCTTCCAAATACAGTGTGCGTGTGTGTCTCTCTCTGTGTGTGGGTGTGTGTGTGTGTGTGTGTGTGTGTGTGTGTGTGTGTGTGTGTGTATATATATGTTTATGTGTGTGTGTGTGTGTGTATGTGTGTCCGTGAGTGTGTGTGTGTGTGTATGTGTGTGTGTGTGTGTGTGTGTGTGTGTGTGTGTGAATGTGTGTGTGTGTGAATGTGTGTGTATATATGTTTATGTGTGTGTGTGTGTGTGTGTGTGTGTGTGTGTGTGTGTGTGTGTGTGTGTGTGTGTGTGTGTGTGTGTGTGTGTGTGTGTGTGTGTGTGTGTGTGTGTGAATGTGTGTGTGTGTGAATGTGTGTGTGTGTGTGTGTGTGTGTGTGTGTGTGTGTGTGTGTGTGTGTGTGTGTGTGTGTGTGTGTGTGTGTGTGTGTGTGTGTGTGTGTGTGTGTGTGTGTGTGTGTGTGTGTGTGTGTGTGTGTGTGTGAATGTGTGTGTGTGTGAATGTGTGTGTATATATGTTTATGTGTGTGTGTGTGTGTGTGTGTGTGTGTGTGTGTGTGTGTGTGTGTGTGTGTGTGTGTGTGTGTGTGTGTGTGTGTGTGTGTGTGTGTGTGTGTGTGTGTGTGTGTGTGTGTGTGTATGTGTGTGTGTGTGTGTGTATATATGTTTATGTGTGTGTGTGTATGTGTGGCCGTGAGTGTGTGTGCGTGTGTGTGCGTGCGTGCGTGCGTGTGTGTGTGTGTGTGAGTGTGTATGTATGTGTGTGTAGATCCTTACATGTGGTAGCTGTCAGGGGGAATTGTAACAGACATCATATTAGTGATAATGAGCTCCCATGATTCCTTTCTCTGGGTTCCACAGTTTCCTCGTGTGTCAGACTGATGACATTCCCTCCCATTACATCAAAGCCAATTCTCTACCACCATAGACAATAAGTTAAATCAGCCTTTGAGGCGGCCAAATATGACAGCCTGTAGCCATCTAGAAAATAGCTAATATCTGTAGCCATCTTGAAAGGAGATAATATCTGTAGCTATCTAGAAAATAGATCATATCTGTAGCTATCTTGAAAATAGATCATATCTGTAGCCATCTGGAAAGTAGATAATATCTGTAGCCGTCTTGAAAATAGCTAATATCTGTAGCCATCTAGAAAATAGATCATATCTGTAGCCATCTAGAAAATAGATCATATCTGTAGCCATCTAGAAAATAGATCATATCTGTAGCCATCTAGAAAGTAGCTGATATCTGTATCCGTCTTTAAAATAGCAGAAGTCTGTAGAAGTATTTTACCTCTAGCATCCATCACATACCATAAACATGGACACTTACAGTACCTGGCATCCATCACATACCATAAACATGGACACTTACAGTACCTGGCCTCCATCACATTCCATAAACATGGACACTTACAGTACCTGGCCTCCATCACAACCCATAAACATGGACACTTACAGTACCTGGCATCCATCACATACCATAAACATGGACACTTACAGTACCTGGCCTCCATCACATTCCATAAACATGGACACTTACAGTACCTGGCCTCCATCACAATCCATAAACATGGACACTTACAGTACCTGGCCTCCATCACAACCCATAAACATGGACACTTACAGTACCTGGCCTCCATCACATCTCACAAACATGGACACTTACAGTACCTGGCCTCCATTACATCCCATAAACATGGACACTTACAGTACCTGGCCTCCATCACATCTCATAAACATGGACACTTACAGTACCTGGCCTCCATACTATGACAGAGCAGGTAAAGATGGCCCATAGCAAAAGCCCCAGTGGTCCTGCCCAGAAAACCATCACTCACTAGGTGACCAAGGAAGAGGTAGGGGGCCGAACACACACAGGAGAATACACCCCTCCCTCCATCAGTCTCTCTACCTCCCTCTCTCCACCTCTATCCATTCCGATCTCTACTCTGTCTCCCTGCTCATACATCCATCACTCTCTCCACCTCCATCCATCCCTATCTCTACCCTGTCTCCCTGCTCATACATCCATCCCTCTCTCCACCTCCATCCATCCCTCTCTACCCCTCTCTCCCTGCTCATCCATCCATCCCTCTCTCCACCTATCCCCTCCTCCCTCTCTCCACCTATCCCCTCCTCCCTCTCTCCCTGTAGATGGTTCAGGTATAAATTCACTTGAGCTAAACATCTAATTAAATTAACTCTAGATAAACATCTAATTACATTGACTACAGTGCAACACATTATTTAAGTTCCTCACTCCACAAGTTGTATTTACTCATCTCTACCTGGGCCCAGATGAGCTGACAGTGATTGCGTTACAGGGCCCAGATGAGCTGACAGTGATTGCGTTACAGGGCCCAGATGAGCTGACAGTGATTGCGTTACTGGGTCCAGATGAGCTGAAAGTGATTGTGTTACAGGGCCCAGATGAGCTGACAGTGATTGCGTTACAGGGTCCAGATGAGCTGACAGTGATTGCGTTACTGGGTCCAGATGAGCTGACAGTGATTGCGTTACTGGGCCCAGATGAGCTGACAGTGATTGCGTTACATGGCCCAGATGAGCTGACAGTGATTGCGTTACAGGGCCCAGATGAGCTGACAGTGATTGCGTTACTGGGCCCAGATGAGCTGACAGTGATTGCGTTACAAGGCCCAGATGAGCTGACAGCGATTGCGTTACAGGGCCCAGATGAGCTGACAGTGATTGCGTTACAGGGCCCAGATGAGCTGACAGTGATTGCGTTACAGGGCCCAGATGAGCTGACAGTGATTGCGTTACAGGGCCCAGATGAGCTGACAGTGATTGCGTTACAGGGCCCAGATGAGCTGACAGTGATTGCGTTACTGGGCCCATTGGGGTCTGGTCCAACGTAGTGCACTATGTAGGGAATAGGGTGCAATTTGGGCCGCACACTCACTCCCACTAGTCTGGCATGACAATCTGAACAATATCCTTGTGCATTCCACAATGTTGTCTGGGGCACTAGATCACAGGAGAGAGAGACAGAGAGAGAGAGGAGGGAGAGAGAGAGAGAGAGAGAGAGAGAGAGAGAGAGGAGGGTGAGAGAGAGAGAGACAAAGAGAGAGAGAGAGATAGCGAGAGAGGAGGGAGAGAGAGAGAGAGGAGGGTGAGAAAGAGAGAGAGAGAAATCATACATTAGATAGAGGGGAAGAGGAGGACAGAGGGGGACTCTAACAGAAACTTGTCAGTCCCACCATGTCTATAGCTCACCTAGATCATCAACTGTCCCTGGGTTTCAGCACAAATGCCACCCTATTCCCTAGATAGTGCAGTGCTTTCGACCAGGACCCATAGGACTGGTCAAAAGTAGAGCACTATGTAGTGAATAGTTTACTATTTGGGACTCAAACCACCTCACATAACCCCTTCTTTCTCAAGGCTAACTGTCGAGTCTCGCTCCCCTAAGTCCTGACATCAGTAGATTGCATAGCATCGCCAATGAGGCTTAAAGAGTCAGGGACTGCTCATCTGGTGCTGGCTCCTCAGCCCAGTGACTGTTCTTCTGGTGCTGGCTCCTCAGCCCAGTGACTGCTCATCTGGTGCTGGCTCCTCAGCCCAGTGACTGCTCATCTGGTGCTGGCTCCTCAGCCCAGTGACTGTTCTTCTGGTGCTGGCTCCTCAGCCCAGTGACTGTTCTTCTGGTGCTGGCTCCTCAGCCCAGGGACTGCTCATCTGGTGCTGGCTCCTCAGCCCAGTGACTGTTCATCTGGTGCTGACTCCTCAGCCCAGTGACTGTTCTTCTGGTTCTGGCTCCTCAGCCCAGTGACTGTTCTTCTGGTGCTGGGCATGCAGGTTTGAGGGGAGGATGGAGGGATGGAGGGGAATGAGACGGAGGGTGTGAGGGGAACACAACACCTCGCAGCAACAATTAGTGACACATCTTAAACTGCATATTCAGAGATATCAGAGGAGTTGTGTTATAGTGGAATATCCCATCAATTACAATGGGGGTGAGTGGTGCTGGGTGATAGGATGGATGAGGACAGGAGGACAGGGGGATGAAGAGATAGAGATGGAGGAGAGGGCAGTCAAGGGAGGGAGGGAGGGTTGGATAGAGAGAGAAAGACGGAGGGAGATTGAGAGAGAGAGAGAAGCCACTGGCTAAAGGAGAGGGAGGACATAGAGACTGTAGAACTGCCGAAACACACAGTGGAGGAGAGAGAGTGGGAGGTTCCACAAGCATCACTCTACCTCCTTCTTCCCTCGTTCACTCTACCTCCTTCTCCCCTCGTTCACTCTACCTCCTTCTGTCGTTCACTCTACCTCCTTCTCCCCTCGTTCACTCTACCTCCTTCCCTCGTTCACTCTACCTCCTTCTCCCCTCGTTCACTCTACCTCCTTCTCCCCTCGTTCACTCTACCTCCTTCTGTCGTTCACTCTACCTCCTTCTCCCCTCGTTCACTCTACCTCCTTCTCCCCTCGTTCACTCTACCTCCTTCCCTTGTTCACTCTACCTCCTTCTTCCCTCGTTCACTCTACCTCCTTCTTCCCTCGTTCACTCTACCTCCTTCTCCCCTCGTTCACTCTACCTCCTTCTCCCCTCGTTCACTCTACCTCCTTCTCCCCTCGTTCACTCTACCTCCTTCTCCCCTCGTTCACTCTACCTCCTTCTGTCGTTCACTCTACCTCCTTCACCCCTCGTTCACTCTACCTCCTTCTCCCCTCGTTCACTCTACCTCCTTCTGTCGTTCACTCTACCTCCTTCACCCCTCGTTCACTCTACCTCCTTCTCCCCTCGTTCACTCTACCTCCTTCCCTCGTTCACTCTACCTCCTTCTCCCCTCGTTTACTCTACCTCCTTTCCTCGTTCACTCTACCTGCTTCCCTCGTTCACTCTACCTCCTTCTTCCCTCGTTCACTCTACCTCCTTCTCCCCTCGTTCACTCTACCTCCTTCCCTCGTTCACTCTACCTCCTTCTCCCCTCGTTCACTCTACCTCCTTCCCTCGTTCACTCTACCTCCTTCTCCCCTCGTTCACTCTACCTCCTTCCCTCGTTCACTCTACCTCCTTCTCCCCTCGTTCACTCTACCTCCTTCCCTCGTTCACTCTACCTCCTTCTCCCCTCGTTCACTCTACCTCCTTCCCTCGTTCACTCTACCTCCTTCTTCCCTCGTTCACTCTACCTCCTTCTCCCCTCGTTCACTCTACCTCCTTCCCTCGTTCACTCTACCTCCTTCTTCCCTCGTTCACTCTACCTCCTTCTCCCCTCGTTCACTCTACCTCCTTCCCTCGTTCACTCTACCTCCTTCTCCCCTCGGTCACTCTACCTCCTTCTCCCCTCGTTCACTCTACCTCCTTCTCCCCTCGTTCACTCTTTCTCCTTCCCTCGTTCACTCTACCTCCTTCTCCCCTCGTTCACTCTACCTCCTTCTCCCCTCGTTCACTCTACCTCCTTCCCTCGTTCACTCTACCTCCTTCTCCCCTCGTTTACTCTACCTCCTTCCCTCGTTCACTCTACCTCCTTCTCCCCTCGTTCACTCTACCTCCTTCCCTCGTTCACTCTACCTCCTTCTCCCCTCGTTCACTCTACCTCCTTCCCTCGTTCACTCTACCTCCTTCTTCCCTCGTTCACTCTACCTCCTTCTCCCCTCGTTCACTCCACCTCCTTCCCTCGTTCACTCTACCTCCTTCTCCCCTCGTTCACTCTACCTCCTTCCCTCGTTCACTCTACCTCCTTCTTCCCTCGTTCACTCTACCTCCTTCTCCCCTCGTTCACTCTACCTCCTTCCCTCGTTCACTCTACCTCCTTCTCCCCTCGGTCACTCTACCTCCTTCTCCCCTTGTTCACTCTACCTCCTTCTCCCCTCGTTCACTCTACCTCCTTCCCTCGTTCACTCTACCTCCTTCTCCCCTCGTTCACTCTACCTCCTTCTCCCCTCGTTCACTCTACCTCCTTCCCTCGTTCACTCTACCTCCTTCTTCCCTCCTTTCTATGCAGTCGGTGGAGACAGACTACTTCTTTTTTATAAATATATATTTTCTGATATTATTGAGCAGATGGAGACAGAGGATGACAGTGGGGAGAGATAGAGGTCGTGTAAACTGTCTCACTAGCAGAGAGCTCTCACCAGAGTTACACAGCGGGGTGAGACTCTAAACCTTCAGTTACACAGCGGAGGTGACCCCCAAAACCTTCAGTTACACAGCGGGGGTGACCCCCAAAACCTTCAGTTACACAGCGGAGGTGACCCCAAAACCTTCAGTTACACAGCGGAGGTGACCCCAAAACCTTCAGTTACACAGCGGGGGTGACCCCCAAAACCTTCAGTTACACAGCGGAGGTGACCCCAAAACCTTCAGTTACACAGCGGAGGTGACCCCAAAACCTTCAGTTACACAGCGGAGGTGACCCCAAAACCTTCAGTTACACAGCGGAGGTGACCCCAAAACCTTCAGTTACACAGCGGAGGTGACCCCCAAAACCTTCAGTTACACAGCGGAGGTGACCCCCAAAACCTTCAGTTACACAGCGGAGGTGACCCCCAAAACCTTCAGCCTAGTGGTATAACTCTATGTCTACATCCTAGTGGTACAACTGGTCTATAGTTTCAGCACTAATAGACTGGTCCATAGTTAATAGACTGGTCTATAGTTTCAGCACTAATAGACTGGTCCATAGTTTCAGCACTAATAGACTGGTCCATAGTTTCAGCACTAACAGACTGGTCCATAGTTTCAGCACTAATAGACTGGTCCATAGTTTCAGGACTAATAGACTGGTCCATAGTTTCAGGACTAATAGACTGGTCCATAGTTTCAGCACTAACAGACTGGTCTATAGTTTCAGCACTAATAGACAGGTCCATAGTTTCAGCACTAACAGACAGGTCCATAGTTTCAGCACTAACAGACTGGTCCATAGTTTCAGCAATAATAGACTGGTCCATAGTTTCAGCACTAATAGACTGGTCCATAGTTTCAGCACTAACAGACTGGTCTATAGTTTCAGCACTAACAGACTGGTCCATAGTTTCAGCACTAATAGACTGGTCCATAGTTTCAGCACTAACAGGCAGGTCCATAGTTTCAGCACTAATAGACTGGTCCATAGTTTCAGCACTAACAGACTGGTCCATAGTTTCAGCACTAACAGACTGGTCCATAGTTTCAGCACTAACAGACTGGTCCATAGTTTCAGCACTAACAGACTGGTCCATAGTTTCAGCAATAACAGACTGGTCCATAGTTTCAGCACTAACAGACTGGTCTATAGTTTCAGCACTAACAGACTGGTCCATAGTTTCAGCACTAATAGACTGGTCCATAGTTTCAGCACTAACAGACTGGTCTATAGTTTCAGCACTAACAGACAGGTCCATAGTTTCAGCACTAACAGACTGGTCCAAAGTTTCAGCACTAACAGACTGGTCTATAGTTTCAGCACTAACAGACTGGTCCATAGTTTCAGCACTAACAGACAGGTCCATAGTTTCAGCACTAATAGACTGGTCCATAGTTTCAGCACTAACAGACTGGTCCATAGTTTCAGCACT
This sequence comes from Salvelinus alpinus, assembly GCF_045679555.1. Classification (NCBI taxonomy): domain Eukaryota; kingdom Metazoa; phylum Chordata; class Actinopteri; order Salmoniformes; family Salmonidae; genus Salvelinus; species Salvelinus alpinus. The sequence continues at coordinate 15,001,806 of NC_092096.1, forward strand.
AACAGACTGGTCCATAGTTTCAGCACTAACAGACAGGTCTATAGTTTCAGCACTAATAGACTGGTCCATAGTTTCAGCACTAACAGACTGGTCTATAGTTTCAGCACTAATAGACTGGTCCATAGTTTCAGCACTAACAGACAGGTCCATAGTTTCAGCACTAATAGACTGGTCCATAGTTTCAGCACTAACAGACTGGTCCATAGTTTCAGCACTAACAGACTGGTCCATAGTTTCAGCACTAACAGACTGGTCCATGTTTAGCGAGGGCGTCTCCACACACTACAGCCATCTTATTGACACCAGGAAGGACCTCATTTATCAAAGGTGCGTGAGCACAAACCTTCAGTCCGACAGTTTCTCACAAAGGTTTTAGTATTTAGACATTTTAAACTTGTCGGGAACGTGTGCTTCCCTCCATGCTAATCTAAGACCATGCGAACGCACACCTCCTAGTGGTTGATCCACTGTACTGCAAGCAGATATTGTTATTGTGGTTGGAAACGGAGTGCCTTGATACACAGGAATAATAATTATAGTAGGCTAATAAAAAACTGTTAAAATGTAGAACTAATGATAAAACAGATGCATTTACCGTTGGTAAGAAGATCACATAGCAGCACGTCACCTGCTATATATTTAGTTTACTTTCATTACATAGGCCTAAATCATCAAATCAAATCAAATCAAATGTTATTGGTCACATGCTTCATAAACAACAGGTGTGGACTAACAGTATAATGCTCTTAGACATGCAAGGCAGGTTTCTCCTTTTCTGACATGACTGTTTTATTTCCGTTACAAAACAAATATTAGACTACCCTTTGTACATCGCTCAGTCAATAGCCAACTGTGCTCGAAAGTAAATAGACCGGTGGCCTGAGAGAGAGAGAGAGAGAGAGAGAGAGAGAGAGAGAGAGAGAGAGAGAGAGAGAGAGAGAGAGAGAGAGAGAGAGAGAGAGAGAGAGAGAGAGAGAGAGAGAGAGAGAGAGAGACAGAGACAGAGACTATTGCTACCAATAGTGCTACTCCTGGTCAGGTAGAGACAGACTGAGGCTCCTTCCCAAATGGCCCCCATATTCCCTATAAAGTAGGTTAAATGTAGTACACTATATAAGGAATAGGGTGCCATTGGGGACCAGTCAGTGTAGAGTCCAAGTGTGTCATACTGGTTCATCTATAATTGAACAGTGTAATGTGACACGCAGCAAGAATACCTGTGTAGAATACCAAGAATACCTGTGTAGAATACCAAGAATACCTGTGTAGAATACCAAGAATACCTGTGTAGAATACCAAGAATACCTGTGTAGAATACCAAGAATACCTGTGTAGAATACCAAGAATACCTGTGTAGAATACCAAGAATACCTGTGTAGAATACCAAGAATACCTGTGTAGAATACCAAGAATACCTGTGTAGAATACCAAGAATACCTGTGTAGAATACCAAGAATACCTGTGTAGAATACCAAGAATACCTGTGTAGAATACCAAGAATACCTGTGTAGAATACCAAGAATACCTGTGTAGAATACCAAGACTACCTGTGTAGAATACCAAGAATACCTGTGTAGAATACCAAGAATACCTGTGTAGAATACCAAGAATACCTGTGTAGAATACCAAGAATACCTGTGTAGAATACCAAGAATACCTGTGTAGAATACCAAGAATACCTGTGTAGAATACCAAGAATACCTGTGTAGAATACCAAGAATACCTGTGTAGAATACCAAGAATACCTGTGTAGAATACCAAGACTACCTGTGTAGAATACCAAGAATACCTGTGTAGAATACCAAGAATACCTGTGTAGAATACCAAGAATACCTGTGTAGAATACCAAGAATACCTGTGTAGAATACCAAGAATACCTGTGTAGAATACCAAGAATACCTGTGTAGAATACCAAGAATACCTGTGTAGAATACCAAGAATACCTGTGTAGAATACCAAGACTACCTGTGTAGAATACCAAGAATACCTGTGTAGAATACCAAGAATACCTGTGTAGAATACCAAGAATACCTGTGTAGAATACCAAGAATACCTGTGTAGAATACCAAGAATACCTGTGTAGAATACCAAGAATACCTGTGTAGAATACCAAGAATACCTGTGTAGAATACCAAGAATACCTGTGTAGAATACCAAGAATACCTGTGTAGAATACCAAGAATACCTGTGTAGAATACCAAGAATACCTGTGTAGAATACCAAGAATACCTGTGTAGAATACCAAGAATACCTGTGTAGAATACCAAGAATACCTGTGTCTCACATCTGTTATTCAAGCAGAGTGAGGAGCTGCAGGGGCCCAACCCGCCGGCTCTAAGCTACGCTGCAGGGGCCCAACCCGCCGGCTCTAAGCTACGCTGCAGGGGCCCAACCCGCCGGCTCTAAGCTACGCTACAGGGACCTAACCCGCCGGCTCTAAGCTACGCTGCAGAGGCCCAACCCGCCGGCTCTGAGCTACACTGCAGGGGCCCAACCCGCCGGCTCTAAGCTACGCTGCAGAGGCCCAACCCGCCGGCTCTGAGCTACACTGCAGGGGCCCAACCCGCCGGCTCTAAGCTACGCTACAGGGACCTAACCCGCCGGCTCTAAGCTACGCTGCAGAGGCCCAACCCACCGGCTCTAAGCTACGCTGCCTCTCCTGGGGGACAGGCTGATGCCACAGCCCCCTCCATCCTCCATCTATCCACCATCCCTTCATCCATGCAGTAAAGGACTGTGAATGTCAATGGGTCTTACTGGTGTGTGTGTGTGTGTGTGTGTGTGTGAGTGTGTGTGTGTGTGTGTGTGTGTGTGTGTGTGTGTGTGTGTGTGTGTGTGTGTGTGTGTGTGTGTGTGTGTGTGTGTGTGTGTGTGTGTGTGTGTGTGTGTGTGTGTTGGCTGTCACGGCATCGATCCCGTTCTCACAGCCTAGAGAGAACACACGTGAGACACACACATACACAACAATACGTCACACACACACACACACACACACACACACACACACACACACACACACACACACACACACACACACACACACACACACACACACACACACACACACACACACACACACACACACACACACACACACACAGAATCCATTTGAATCTATACATTACAGGGCATGCAATACATTATAAAGAGTTAATCTACCCCAGGTCATGTGATTGCTCCCATAATCCACATGTACAGTCAATGATATAGAGCCTACAATATTGCCTGCAAGACATTCAGTTAAGTAATGAGTGAAATAGAGTCCCTCCATCCAATAACAGCTAGGTTATCATACAGCTGGGTTATCATACAGCTGGCCTATCATACAGCTGGGTTATCATACATCTGGCCTATCATACAGCTGGGTTATCATACATCTGGCCTATCATACAGCTGGGTTATCATACAGCTGGGATATCATACAGCTGGGATATCATACAGCTGGCCTATCATACAGCTGGCCTATCATACAGCTGGGTTATCATACAGCTGGGTTATCATACAGCTGGGTTATCATACATCTGGCCTATCATACAGCTGGGTTATCATACAGCTGGGTTATCATACAGCTGGCCTATCATACAGCTGGGTTATCATACAGCTGGGTTATCATACAGCTGGGTTATCATACAGCTGGCCTATCATACAGCTGGGTTATCATACAGCTGGGTTATCATACAGCTGGCCTATCATACAGCTGGGTTAGCCTACAGCTGGCCTATCATACAGCTGGCCTATCATACAGCTGGTTATCATACAGCTGGCCTATCATACAACTGGGTTATCATACAGCTGGGTTATCATACAGCTGGGTTATCATACAGCTGGCCTATCATACAGCTGGGTTATCATACAGCTGGCCTATCATACATCTGGGTTATCATATAGCTGGGTTATCATACAGTTGGCCTATCATACAGCTGGGATATCATACAGCTGGCCTATCATACATCTGGGTTATCATACATCTGGGTTATCATACAGCTGGCCTATCATACAGCTGGGATATCATACAGCTGGGATATCATACAACTTGATTGGAGTCCACCTGTGGTAAATTCAATTGATTGGACATGATTTGGAAAAGCACACACCTGTCTATATTAGGTCCCACAGTTGACAGTGCATGTCTGAGCAAAAACCAAGCCATGAGGTCAAAGGAATTGTCCGTAGAGCTCCGAGACAGGATTGTGTCGAGACACAGATTTGGGGAAGGGTACCAAAACATTTCTGCAGCGTTGAATGTCCCCAAGAACACAGTGGTTTCCATCATTCTTAAATGGAGGAAGTTTGGAACCACCAAGACTCTTCCTGGAGCTGGCTGCTCGGGCCAAACTGAGCAATTGGGGGAGAATGGCCTTGGTCAGGGAGTTGACCAAGAACCCGATGGTCACTCTGACAGAGCTCCAGAGTTCCTCTGTGGAGATGGGAGAACCTTCCAGAAGGACAACCATCTCTGCAGCGCTCCACCAATCAGGCCTTCGTGGTAGAGTGGGCAGGCGGAAGCCAATCCTCAGTAAAAGGCACATGACATCCTGCTTGGAGTTTGCCAAAAGGCACCTAAAGGACTCTCAGAGCATGAGAAACAAGATTCTCTGGTCTGATGAAACCAAGATTGAACTCTTTGGCCTGAATGCCAAGCGTCACGTCTGGAGGAAACCTGGCACCATCCCTACAGTGAAGCATAGTGGTGGCAGCATCATGATGTGGGGATGTTTTTCAGTGGCAGGGACTGGGAGACTAGTAAGGATAGAGGGAAAGATGACCGGAGCAAAGTACAGAGAGATCCTTGATGAAAACCTGCTCCAGAGCGCTCAGGACCTCAGACTGGGGCGAAGGTTCACCTTCCAACAGGACAACGACCCTAAGCACACAGCCAAGACAGCGCAGTAGTGGCTTCAGGACAAGCCTCTGAATGTCCTTGAGTGTCCCAGCCAGAGCCCAGACTTGAACCCAATCGAACATCTCTGGAGAGACCTGAGAATAGCTGTGCAGCGACGCTCCCCATCCAACCTGACAGAGCTTGAGAGGATCTGCAGAGAAGAATGGGAGAAACTCCTCAAATACAGGTGTGCCAAGCTTGTAGCGTCATACCCAAGAAGAAGGCTGTTAATTGCTGCCAAAGGTGCCTCAACAAAGTACAGAGTAAAGTCTGAATACTTTTTACATTTCTGTTAATTTTTTTTATACATTTGCAAAAAATGTCTAAAAACGTGTTTTTGCTTTGTAATTATGGGCTATCGTGTGTAGATTGAGAATTTAATCCATTTCAGAATAAGGCTGTAACGTAACAAAATGTGAGAACAGTCAAGGGGTCTGAATAATTTCCGAAGGCACTGTATCAATACATCAGAAGTGTGTATGGTGGAACAGGATCATGTGGAGAATGGACTGTGTTTAATAGGAGTGTGACTGTGTGTGTGTGTGTGTGTGTGTGTGTGTGTGTGTGTGTGTGTGTGTGTGTGTGTGTGTGTGTGTGTGTGTGTGTGTGTGTGTGTGTGTGTGTGTGTGTGTGTGTGTTTGACAGTGACAAGAGTAATGATAAGAATGTGTGTGCATCTGAGTGTGAGAGTGAAGAGCAGCAAATGGACTGGAGGATCTCTCTCTCTCTGTCTCTCTCTCTGTCTCTGTCTCTCTGTCTCTGTCTCTCTCTGTCTCTCTTTCTGTCTCCGTCTCTCTCTCTGTCTCTGTCTCTGTCTCTGTCTCTCTGTCTCTGTCTCTGTCTCTGTCTCTCTCTGTCTCTCTTTCTGTCTCCGTCTCCGTCTCTGTCTCTGTCTCTGTCTCTCTCTCTGTCTCTGTCTCTCTGTCTCTGTCTCTGTCTCTCTCTGTCTCTCTTTCTGTCTCCGTCTCCGTCTCTGTCTCTGTCTCTGTCTCTGTCTCTGTCTCTGGCTCTGGCTCTGTCTCTCTCTCTCTCTCTCTCTCTCTCTCTCTCTCTCTATCTCTGTCTCTGTCTCTCTCTCTGTCTCTCTCTCTGTCTCTCTCTCTGCCTCTCTCTCTGCCTCTCTGTCTCTGTATCTATCTCTCTCTCTCTCTCTCTTCCCCCTCCCCCCTGGCTGTCATGTCTCTCAGTGGTTGGTCCCTCTGCTAGGTGACATCCGTCAGCGTTGTCGTGGAGACGGGAGCAGCCTGTGTCACAGCTAATGGGCCGTGACTGCCAACCAATTAAAGACTCTCCAGCTGATTCACAAATGGTACCCTATTCCCTATATAGTGCACTAGCTGTTGACCAGAGCCCTATAGAGTACCCCATTGACCATGGTAGACAGTAGTGCACTATAAAGGGAATAGGATATCATTTAGTACGGAGCCCCTACCCTGCCCCACCCTCACCACTAGCAGGCCATCTCTCTCTCCTCTCCTACATTCACTCCATACATCCTCTACTCCACCCATCCTCCACTCCATACATCCTCTACTCCATCCCTCCTCCACCCATCCACCCATCCTCCACTCCATACATCCTCTACTCCATCCCTCCTCCACCCATCCATCCTCCACTCCACCCATCCATCCTCCACCTCACCCATCCTCCACTCCATCCCTCCTCCACTCCACTCCACTCCATCCATCCTCCACCTCACCCATCCTCCACTCCATCCCTCCTCCACTCCACTCCATCCATCCTCCACCTCACCCATCCTCCACCTCACCCATCCTCCACTCCACCCATCCTCCACTCCATCCCTCCTCCACTCCATCCCTCCTCCACTCCACTCCACTCCATCCATCCTCCACCTCACCCATCCTCCACCTCACCCATCCTCCACTCCATCCCTCCTCCACTCCACTCCACTCCATCCATCCTCCACCTCACCCATCCTCCACTCCATCCCTCCTCCACTCCACTCCACTCATCCTCCACTCCATCCCTCCTCCACTCCACTCCACTCCATCCATCCTCCACCTCACCCATCCTCCACCTCACCCATCCTCCACTCCACCCATCCTCCACTCCATCCCTCCTCCACTCCATCCCTCCCATACTCCACTCCATCCTCCACTCCACTCCACTCCATCCATCCTCCACCTCACCCATACTCCACTCCATCCCTCCTCCACTCCATCCCTCCCTGTCCTCTCTCCTCTCCTCTCTCCTCTCCCTGTCCTCTCTTCTCTGCCTGTCTTCTCCCTGTCCTCTCTCCTCTCCTCTATTCTCTCCCTGTCCTCTCTTCTCTGCCTGTCTTCTCCCTGTCCTCTCTCCTCTCCTCTCTTCTCTCCCTGTCCTCTCTCCCTGTCCTCTCTTCTCTGCCTGTCCTCTCCCTGTCCTCTCCACTCTCCTCTCTTCTCTGCCTGTCCTCTCCCTGTCCTCTCTCCTCTCCTCTCTCCTCTCCCTGTCCTCTCTCCTATCTCTCTCCTGTCTGCCTTCTCTCTTCTCTCACTCCTCTCCTGTTCTCTCTCCTCTCCTCTCTTCTCTCCCTGTCCTCTCTCCTCTCTTCTCTCAACCCCTGAAAATTACAGAAACTCATGGCAGTCAGGCAGACAGGGTCATCATGCTGAAAGCAGAGCCTGGGGCTAGTCCAGAGAAAGACCAGGGACCAGAGAAAGACCAGGGACCAGAGAAAGACCAGGGACCAGAGAAAGACCAGGGACCAGAGAAAGATCAGGGACCAGATAAAGACCAGGGACCAGAGAAAGACCAGGGACCAGAGAAAGACCAGGGACCAGAGAAAGATCAGGGACCAGAGAAAGATCAGGGACCAGATAAAGACCAGGGACCAGAGAAAGACCAGGGACCAGAGAAAGACTAGGGACCAGAGAAAGATCAGGGACCAGAGAAAGACCAGGGACCAGAGAAAGACCAGGGACCAGAGAAAGACCAGGGACCAGAGAAAGACCAGGGACCAGAGAAAGACCAGGGACCAGAGAAAGACCAGGGACCAGAGAAAGATCAGGGACCAGATAAAGACCAGGGACCAGAGAAAGACCAGGGACCAGAGAAAGACCAGGGACCAGAGAAAGACCAGGGACCAGAGAAAGATCAGGGACCAGAGAAAGACCAGGGACCAGAGAAAGACCAGGGACCAGAGAAAGACCAGGGACCAGAGAAAGACCAGGGTCCAGAGAAAGACCAGGGTCCAGAGAAAGACCAGGGACCAGAGAAAGACCAGGGACCAGAGAAAGACCAGGGTCCAGAGAAAGACCAGGGACCAGAGAAAGACCAGGGACCAGAGAAAGACCAGGGACCAGAGAAAGACCAGGGACCAGAGAAAGACCAGGGACCAGAGAAAGACCAGGGACCAGAGAAAGATCAGGGACCAGAGAAAGACCAGGGACCAGAGAAAGACCAGGGACCAGAGAAAGACCAGGGACCAGAGAAAGACCAGGGACCAGAGAAAGATCAGGGACCAGAGAAAGACCAGGGACCAGAGAAAGACCAGGGACCAGAGAAAGACCAGGGACCAGAGAAAGACCAGGGACCAGAGAAAGATCAGGGACCAGAGAAAGATCAGGGACCAGATAAAGACCAGGGACCAGAGAAAGACCAGGGACCAGAGAAAGACCAGGGACCAGAGAAAGACCAGGGACCAGAGAAAGATCAGGGACCAGAGAAAGACCAGGGACCAGAGAAAGACCAGGGACCAGAGAAAGACCAGGGACCAGAGAAAGACCAGGGACCAGAGAAAGATCAGGGACCAGAGAAAGACCAGGGACCAGAGAAAGACCAGGGACCAGAGAAAGACCAGGGACCAGAGAAAGACCAGGGACCAGAGAAAGACCAGGGACCAGAGAAAGACCAGGGTCCAGAGAAAGACCAGGGACCAGAGAAAGACCAGGGTCCAGAGAAAGACCAGGGACCAGAGAAAGATCAGGGAGACAGTGTTTGGACTGGACACCGCTGAGGTGGTGTCCAGTCACACACACACACACACACACACACACACACACACACACACACACACACACACACACACACACACACACACACACACACACACACACACACACACACACACACACACACACACACACACACACACACACACACAACAGCCATGCAGAAGTTTACTTTACACACACCCAACACTAAAGTGTTCACACAAACACTAAGAGCCTCCTCTGGAAGCCTCAGCCATGCTGGCTGCAGTGAGACAGATACATATAGATGTCTCCTGACTGCTGCTAACCCACGTCTCAGTAAGCATAGCTCAATGTAAACTCCACACTCTACAATACCTCCCTTCTGGTGAAAATATCATCCTGGCTCACACACACACACACACACACACACACACACACACACACACACACACACACACACACGCACGCACGCACGCACGCACGCACGCACGCACGCACGCACGCACGCACGCACGCACGCACGCACGCACGCACACACACACACACACACACACACTGATTCCCTCTATCCATCCACACCCGCCCGCGCGCGCGGATGGATAGAGGGAATCAGTGGAGAAACGGATGTCATCTCCAGCACAGAATCAGAATCATTCTGGAAGACTGAGATTTCCATTTGGAATAGTCCATCATTCCACAAGGTGGAATTCTGTCCATTTGGAATAGTCCATCAATCCACAAGGTGGAATTCTGTCCATTTGGAATAGTCCATCATGGTGGTAAACAAAACACCCTCTCTTCTTCCTTCAGGATATAGGATGCACCTTCACTAGTTTATACAGGATATAGGATGCACCTTCACTAGTTTATACAGGATATAGGAGGCACCATCACTAGTTTATACAGGATATAGGATGCACCTTCACTAGTTTATACAGGATATAGGATGCACCTTCACTAGTTTATACAGGATATAGAATGCACCTTCACTAGTTTATACAGGATATAGGATGCACCATCACTAGTTTATACAGGATATAGGATGCACCATCACTAGTTTATACAGGATATAGGATGCACCTTCACTACTTTATACAGGATATAGGATGCACCATCACTAGTTTATACAGGATATAGGTAACACCATCACTAGCGTATACAGGATATAGGTAACACCATCACTAGCTTATACAGGATATAGGATGCACCATCACTCGTTTATACAGGATATAGGATGCACCATCACTAGTTTATACAGGATATAGGATGCACCTTCACTAGTTTATACAGGATATAGGATGCACCTTCACTAGTTTATACAGGATATAGGAGGCACCATCACTAGTTTATACAGGATAAAGGATGCACCTTCACTAGTTTATACAGGATATAGGAGGCACCAAAGTTCAACAGGCTGTCACACCTGGTAAGACTATGAGGGCTTGAAATACAAATTCAGACACATGTAGACTAACATGGACAGACACATGTAGACTAACGTGGACAGACACAGGTAGACTAACATGGACAGACACATATAGACTAACATGGACAGACACAGGTAGACTAACATGGACAGACACATGTAGACTAACATGGACAGACACATGTAGACTAACATGGACAGACACATATAGACTAACATGGACAGACACATATAGACTAACATGGACAGACACATATAGACTAACGTGGACAGACACATATAGACTAACGTGGACAGACACATATAGACTAACATGGACAGACACAGGTAGACTAACATGGACAGACACATGTAGACTAACATGGACAGACACATGTAGACTAACATGGACAGACACATATAGACTAACATGGACAGACACATATAGACTAACGTGGACAGACACATGTAGACTAACATGGACAGACACATATAGACTAACATGGACAGACACATGTAGACTAACATGGACAGACACATGTAGACTAACGTGGACAGACACAGGTAGACTAACATGGACAGACACATATAGACTAACATGGACAGACACATGTAGACTAACGTGGACAGACACAGGTAGACTAACATGGACAGACACAGGTAGACTAACATGGACAGACACATATAGACTAACATGGACAGACACATGTAGACTAACGTGGACAGACACATATAGACTAACATGGACAGACACAGGTAGACTAACATGGACAGACACATATAGACTAACATGGACAGACACATGTAGACTAACGTGGACAGACACATATAGACTAACATGGACAGACACAGGTAGACTAACATGGACAGACACATATAGACTAACATGGACAGACACATGTAGACTAACGTGGACAGACACAATTTGTAAGTCGCTCTGGATAAGAGCGTCTGCTAAATGACTTAAATGTAAATGTAAATGTAGACTAACATGGACAGACACATGTAGACTAACATGGACAGACACAGGTAGACTAACATGGACAGACACATATAGACTAACATGGACAGACACAGGTAGACTAACGTGGACAGACACATATAGACTAACATGGACAGACACAGGTAGACTAACATGGACAGACACATATAGACTAACATGGACAGACACATATAGACTAACGTGGATAGACACATATAGACTAACATGGACAGACACATATAGACTAACATGGACAGACACATATAGACTAACATGGACAGACACAGGTAGACTAACATGGACAGACACATATAGACTAACATGGACAGACACATATAGACTAACATGGACAGACACACCCATCCATGAAAGACCAACTTGACACATAGCTCATATCATATTCACCGTCCTTGTCTTTCTCTTGTCTCTCTCCTGCTCCCATCTGTTCTGGGAGGATTTATGATATTAAGCCCACGTCACAAATAGCATCCTATTCCCTATGGGCCCTGGTCAAAAGTACACTACATAGGGAATTGGGTGCCATTTGGGATTCAGGCTAATATTGCTACAAGCTGGCAGATACTGCATATTGAATCATCCATGATATGACAATAAGCAGCAATAACCTGGAACAGATGGTGCCGTCAAGGACCGGGTATTATAGTGTCTATCCTGTAGTGGGATATGAAGTACTGGGTATTATAGTGTCTATCCTGTAGTGGGATATGAAGTACTGGGTATTATAGTGTATATCCTGTAGTGGGATATGAAGTACTGGGTATTATAGTGTCTATCCTGTAGTGGGATATGAAGTACTGGGTATTATAGTGTCTATCCTGTAGTGGGATATGAAGTACTGGGAATTATAGTGTATATCCTGTAGTGGGATATGAAGTACTGGGTATTATAGTGTCTATCCTGTAGTGGGATATGAAGTACTGGGTATTATAGTGTATATCCTGTAGTGGGATATGAAGTACTGGGTATTATACTGTCTATCCTGTAGTGGGATATGAAGTACTGGGTAGTATACTGTCTATCCTGTAGTGGGATATGAAGTACTGGGTAGTATACTGTCTATCCTGTAGTGGGATATGAAGTACTGGGTAGTATACTGTCTATCCTGTAGTGGGATATGAAGTACTGGGTATTATAGTGTCTATCCTGTAGTGGGATATGAAGTACTGGGTAGTATACTGTCTATCCTGTAGTGGGATATGAAGTACTGGGTATTATAGTGTCTATCCTGTAGTGGGATATGAAGTACTGGGTATTATACTGTCTATCCTGTAGTGGGATATGAAGTACTGGGTATTATACTGTCTATCCTGTAGTGGGATATGAAGTACTGGGTATTATACTGTCTATCCTGTAGTGGGATATGAAGTACTGGGTATTATACTGTCTATCCTGTAGTGGGATATGAAGTACTGGGTAGTATAGTGTCTATCCTGAGTGGGATATGAAGTACTGGGTATTATACTGTCTATCCTGTAGTGGGATATGAAGTACTGGGTATTATAGTGTCTATCCTGTAGTGGGATATGAAGTACTGGGTATTATACTGTCTATCCTGTAGTGGGATATGAAGTACTGGGTATTATACTGTCTATCCTGTAGTGGGATATGAAGTACTGGGTAGTATACTGTCTATCCTGTAGTGGGATATGAAGTACTGGGTAGTATAGTGTCTATCCTGAGTGGGATATGAAGTACTGGGTAGTATAGTGTCTATCCTGTAGTGGGATATGAAGTACTGGGTATTATACTGTCTATCCTGTAGTGGGATATGAAGTACTGGGTATTATAGTGTCTATCCTGTAGTGGGATATGAAGTACTGGGTATTATACTGTCTATCCTGTAGTGGGATATGAAGTACTGGGTATTATAGTGTCTATCCTGTAGTGGGATATGAAGTACTGGGTAGTATAGTGTCTATCCTGTAGTGGGATATGAAGTACTGGGTATTATAGTGTCTATCCTGTAGTGGGATATGAAGTACTGGGTATTATAGTGTCTATCCTGTAGTGGGATATGAAGTACTGGGTAGTATACTGTCTATCCTGTAGTGGGATATGAAGTACTGGGTAGTATAGTGTCTATCCTGTAGTGGGATATGAAGTACTGGGTATTATAGTGTCTATCCTGTAGTGGGATATGAAGTACTGGGTATTATAGTGTCTATCCTGTAGTGGGATATGAAGTACTGGGTAGTATACTGTCTATCCTGTAGTGGGATATGAAGTACTGGGTAGTATACTGTCTATCCTGTAGTGGGATATGAAGTACTGGGTATTATAGTGTCTATCCTGTAGTGGGATATGAAGTACTGGGTATTATACTGTCTATTCTGTAGTGGGATATGAAGTACTGGGTATTATACTGTCTATCCTGTAGTGGGATATGAAGTACTGGGTATTATAGTGTCTATCCTGTAGTGGGATATGAAGTACTGGGTATTATAGTGTCTATCCTGTAGTGGGATATGAAGTACTGGGTATTATACTGTCTATCCTGTAGTGGGATATGAAGTACTGGGTATTATAGTGTCTACCCTGTAGTGGGATATGAAGTACTGGGTATTATAGTGTCTATCCTGTAGTGGGATATGAAGTACTGGGTATTATACTGTCTATCCTGTAGTGGGATATGAAGTACTGGGTATTATAGTGTCTACCCTGTAGTGGGATATGAAGTACTGGGTATTATACTGTCTATCCTGTAGTGGGATATGAAGTACTGGGTAGTATACTGTCTATTCTGTAGTGGGATATGAAGTACTGGGTATTATAGTGTCTATCCTGTAGTGGGATATGAAGTACTGGGTATTATACTGTATATCCTGTAGTGGGATATGAAGTACTGGGTATTATACTGTCTATCCTGTAGTGGGATATGAAGTACTGGGTAGTATACTGTCTATTCTGTAGTGGGATATGAAGTACTGGGTATTATAGTGTCTATCCTGTAGTGGGATATGAAGTACTGGGTAGTATACTGTCTATGCTGTAGTGGGATATGAAGTACTGGGTAGTATACTGTCTATCCTGTAGTGGGATATGAAGTACTGGGTAGTATAGTGTCTATCCTGTAGTGTAGTGGGATATGAAGTACTGGGTAGTATAGTGTCTATCCTGTAGTGGGATATGAAGTACTGGGTAGTATAGTGTCTATCCTGTAGTGGGATATGAAGTACTGGGTATTATAGTGTATATCCTGTAGTGGGATATGAAGTACTGGGTATTATACTGTCTATCCTGTAGTGGGATATGAAGTACTGGGTAGTATAGTGTCTATCCTGTAGTGGGATATGAAGTACTGGGTAGTATAGTGTCTATCCTGTAGTGGGATATGAAGTACTGGGTATTATAGTGTATATCCTGTAGTGGGATATGAAGTACTGGGTATTATAGTGTATATCCTGTAGTGGGATATGAAGTACTGGATAGTATACTGTCTATCCTGTAGTGGGATATGAAGTACTGGGTATTATAGTGTATATCCTGTAGTGGGATATGAAGTACAGGGTATTATAGAGTATATCCTGTAGTGGGATATGAAGTACTGGGTAGTATACTGTCTATCCTGTAGTGGGATATGAAGTACTGGGTAGTATACTGTCTATCCTGTAGTGGGATATGACGTACTGGGTAGTATAGTGTCTATCCTGTAGTGGGATATGAAGTACTGGGTATTATAGTGTATATCCTGTAGTGGGATATGAAGTACTGGGTAATATAGTGTATATCCTGTAGTGGGATATGAAGTACTGGGTAGTATACTGTCTATCCTGTAGTGGGATATGAAGTACTGGGTATTATAGTGTATATCCTGTAGTGGGATATGAAGTACTGGGTATTATAGTGTCTATCCTGTAGTGGGATATGAAGTACTGGGTAGTATAGTGTCTATCCTGTAGTGGGATATGAAGTACTGGGTAGTATAGTGTCTATCCTGTAGTGGGATATGAAGTACTGGGTAGTATAGTGTCTATCCTGTAGTGGGATATGAAGTACTGGGTAGTATAGTGTCTATCCTGTAGTGGGATATGAAGTACTGGGTAGTATAGTGTCTATCCTGTAGTGGGATATGAAGTACTGGGTATTATAGTGTATATCCTGTAGTGGGATATGAAGTACTGGGTAGTATAGTGTCTATCCTGTAGTGGGATATGAAGTACTGGGTATTATAGTGTCTATCCTGTAGTGGGATATGAAGTACTGGGTAGTATAGTGTCTATCCTGTAGTGGGATATGAAGTACTGGGTATTATAGTGTATATCCTGTAGTGGGATATGAAGTACTGGGTAGTATAGTGTCTATCCTGTAGTGGGATATGAAGTACTGGGTATTATAGTGTCTATCCTGTAGTGGGATATGAAGTACTGGGTATTATAGTGTCTATCCTGTAGTGGGATATGAAGTACTGGGTAGTATAGTGTCTATCCTGTAGTGGGATATGAAGTACTGGGTAGTATAGTGTCTATCCTGTAGTGGGATATGAAGTACTGGGTATTATACTGTCTATTCTGTAGTGGGATATGAAGTACTGGGTATTATACTGTATATCCTGTAGTGGGATATGAAGTACTGGGTATTATACTGTCTATTCTGTAGTGGGATATGAAGTACTGGGTAGTATACTGTCTATCCTGTAGTGGGATATGAAGTACTGGGTAGTATACTGTCTATCCTGTAGTGGGATATGAAGTACTGGGTAGTATACTGTCTATCCTGTAGTGGGATATGAAGTACTGGGTAGTATACTGTCTATCCTGTAGTGGGATATGAAGTACTGGGTAGTATACTGTCTATCCTGTAGTGTAGTGGGACACTGACCCTGGATCAGCCATCCCCTGCTGTCTCCTGTATAACACTGACCCTGGATCAGCCAACCCCTGCTGTCTCCTGTATAACACTGACCCTGGATCAGCCATCCCCTGCTGTCTCCTGTATAACACTGACCCTGGATCAGCCATCCCCTGCTGTCTCCTGTATAACACTGACCCTGGATCAGCCATCCCCTGCTGTCTCCTGTATAACACTGACAATCAAAGGCTTGTATATGGACACTGATTACATTCATGGACAGGATGTTTATCTGTAAGGGACAGAGTTCTCAGAGACACGCTACAGACACAGACACACACACACACACACACACACACACACACACACACACACACACACACACACACACACACACACACACACACACACACACACACACACACACACACACACACACACACACACACACACACACACACACACACACAATCCAACACGTGTGCTATGTGATATTATATAACGGGTGATTCTAATCCTGAATGCTGATTGGTTAAAAGTGCATTCCAGCCAGTGTCTATTCCACAAGTTACCACCGGCTAAATCTTTGACGTTAAACTGCATATTTACTCTGTTCCCTCTGACTGTTCAATCCACTGTCTCATCAGCCCAGCCAGGCAAGTTATACACAAGACAGCACATTTTCTATGCCATGGCAACATCGCTCCTCATTAGCTCATTGTTATTGATGTATCCAAATAAATGTCACTAGAAAACAGCGTAAACAAACGCAAATGCAGCTACATTGTTGTCATTCTGGCTGCACTGTTTGACGTGACGTAAATTAGGCGTATTTGGCTACCTAGCAAACAAGGCATAACAACGTCGCCAGCCAGTATGGCAATGGAAAACTTAGAACGAACGACTGGGTCGCGTCCATAGATACAGAACAAAAAGACTGAACGTCTGGGTCGCGTCCATAGATACAGAACAAAAAGACTGAACGACTGGGTTGCGTCCATAGATACAGAACACAAAGACTGAACGACTGGGTTGCGTCCATAGATACAGAACAAAAAGACTGAACGACTGGGTCGCGTCCAAAGATACAGAACAAAAAGACTGAACAACTGGGTCGTGTCCAAAGATACAGAACAAAAAGACTGAACGACTGGGTCGCGTCCATAGATACAGAACAAAAAGACTGAACGACTGGGTCACGTCCATAGATACAGAACAAAAAGACTGAACGACTGGGTCGCGTCCATAGATACAGAACAAAAAGACTGAACGACTGGGTCGCATCCATAGATACAGAACAAAAAGACTGAATGACTGGGTCGCGTCCATAGATACAGAACAAAAAGACTGAACGACTGGGTCGCGTCCATAGATACAGAACAAAAAGACTGAACGACTGGGTCGCGTCCATAGATACAGAACAAAAAGACTGAATGACTGGGTCGCGTCCATAGATACAGAACAAAAAGACTGAATGACTGGGTCGCGTCCATAGATACAGAACACAAAGACTGGACGACTGGGTCGCGTCCATAGATACAGAACAAAAAGAATGAACGACTGGGTCGTGTCTCTGGCTAGCGAACCGATAAAACGAGCGGCCAGACGGCTTGGGTAGCAACCCTGGATTTGTGTCGGAACTCTTGTGGAAGGATGAAATTCCTCCAAATAACGTTATTTTTTTATTTTTTAAAAATGTTATCCCATTTTCTCCCCAATTTTCGTGGTATCCAATCGCTAGTAATTACTATCTTGTCTCATCGATACAACTCCCGTACGGGCTCGGGAGAGACGAAGGTCGAAAGCCATGCGTCCTCCGAAACACAACCCAACCAAGCTGCACTGCTTCTTAACACAGCGCGCCTCCAACCCGGAAGTCCTCCGTGCACCCGCCCCCCTCGGTTAGCGCGCACTGCGCCCGGCCCGCCACAGGAGTCGCTGGAGCGCGATGAGACAAGGATATCCCTACCGGCCAAACCCTCCCTAACCCGGACGACGCTATGCCAATTGTGCGTCGCCCCACGGACCTCCCGGTCGCGGCTGGCTGCGACAGAGCCTGGGCGCGAACCCAGAGACTCTGGTAGCGCAGCTAGCACTGCGATGCAGTGCCCTAGACCACTGCGCCACCCGGGAGGCCCAAATAAAGTTTTTAATGAAATTATGTCAATCATTATTTGAATATGTTGGTATATTGAATTTGTCTCGGCCCTAACAACACCGTGCCAATATATCTTCCAAACACCGGCTTCTCAGGCATTATCACTTAAATAGATATGCAATACCACACAAGCTGTCTGGCTTCAGGTTCGTCTTTTCATTTACATTCAAGAAAAACAGTGAGATTGTAATGAACACGATGGGGAGACAGAGAGCTGGTTTCAAGCGCAGGGCGCAGCAGGTGTTTATTTGTAAAGGACCACAAGAGGAGGCAGGTAGCTGGGTCCAGGGGCAGGCAGAAGGTCATACACAGGAGGAGGCAGGTAGCTGGGTCCAGGGGCAGGCAGAAGGTCAAACACAGGAGGAGGCAGGTAACTGGGTCCAGGGGCAGGCAGAAGGTCATACACAGGAGGAGGCAGGTAGCTAGGTCCAGGGGCAGGCAGAAAGGCATACACAGGAGGAGGCTGGTAGCTGGGTCCAGGGGCAGGCAGAAGGTCATACACAGGGGGTCCAACAAGGCAACAGTACAGGCAGGGAAAAGGCTAGTAACGTAGTCCGGGAGATCAGGCAATAGGTTGATAACAGGAAATCCAATAGGGTAAAGTACAGGCAGGAAATAAGCAAAAGGCGTCGTTAGTGAGGCAGGCAAAAACTATCATACACAGGAGGAGTAAATCACGGGAGAAACAGCGCTCAGACTAGAAGTGTGTCACAAAACAATCAATACCTCACAATGACGGGGTGCAAAGAACTGAACTAAATAGTGTGCGATAATGACATACAGGTGTGTGAACAGGTGATCAGAATTCAGGTGATTGGGATCTGGAGAGTGAGCTGCGTTCAGGGGATCTACGTGTTTGAGAGTGTGAGCTGGAAGCAGACATTACGGAGATGGAGAGAGACAGAGAGAGAGAGAGAGACAGAGGGAGAGAGAGAGAGAGAGAGAGACAGAGAGAGAGAGAGAGAGACAGAGAGAGAGAGAGAGACAGAGGGAGAGAGAGAGAGAGAGAGAGAGAGGTACAGTGAGATGGAGAGAGACGTAGAGAGTGAGATGGAGAGATGGAGAGAGTCAGTGACCAATGGGAAACCCATTTTTTATGTTTTTCATTCCTACTAGAAATTAGATATTGGATTTTCCACTGGAGCCGGTCTGCCACACTCTCTCTGAGACCTCCACATGTTCCCTCGTCAATTAAAATGCCATGGAGAGCACCCCTCATGCCAGAAACAGAAAGATAAAGAGAGCGAGCGAGAGAGAGAGAGAGAGAGAAAGAGAGAGAGCGACTGAGAAAGAGAGCGAGGGAGAGAGAAAGAGACAGAGAGAGAAAGAGAGAGAGAGAGAGAGAGAGAGAGAGAGAGAGAGAGAGAGAGAGAGAGAGAGAGAGAGAGAGAGAGAGAGAGAGAGAGAGAGAGAGAGAGAGAGAGAGAGAGAGAGAGAGAGAGAGAGAGAGAGAGAGAGAGAGAGAGAGAGAGAAAGAGAGCGAGGGAGAGAGAGAGAGAGAGAGAGAGAGAGAGACAGAGAGAGAAAGAGAGAGAGAGAAAGAGAGAGAGAGAGAGAAAGAGAGAGAGAGAAATAGGGGGGGGGGGGGGAAGAAAGGGGGGGGGGAGAGAAGAAAGGAAAAGGAAAGTACAGTCATTATCCAAAAGAGGAGGCCCAAAGCCAAAGCTGTGGTCTGCTGTGGTGGGAGACCCTCATTGGACGATACAGGTATGTACTTCCTGGATAGAATTATGAACCTCCAACCAACACATGGCCTCTCACCCTCCTAGAATCCTAGACCTCCAGAGAATTCAAACATTCCATGATCTCCATCTCTGTGTGTTACTGCTTAACGACGAGCCAGAGCTTTGGGATGCCTTGCATTGTATGTATGAACATTTTGTACATTTCTGTTTTTTCCAGAGTGTAAATGAGAGAGAGATAGGCTACGTCCCAAATAGCACACTATTACCATTATAGTGCACTACTTTTGACCAGGACCCATAGGCTTTATAGTGCACTCTATAGGGAACAGTGTGATATTTGGGACATACCTATAAAGGCCATGTCACAAAGGCCCCAGTGGGAGATCAGTGTGAATAGCCCCAGATACCAAGCAGGTAATGACTAAATACCATCCTCCCGGACGCCCTGACACTGAGAGAATGTAGCTAACCGCTAATTACCTGCCTGACCCCTGTGGCACCCCCTGTGGCACCAAAACCAGAAATGTACAAAATGTTCATACATACAATGCAAGGCATCCCAAAGCTCTGGCTGGTCGTTAAGCAGTAACACACAGAGATGGAGATCATGGAATGTTTGAATTCTCTGGAGGTCTAGGATTCTAGGAGGGTGAGAGGCCATGTGTTGGTTGGAGGTTCATAATTCTATCCAGGAAGTACATACCTGTATCGTCCAATGAGGGTCTCCCACCACAGCAGACCACAGCTTTGGCATTGGGCCTCCTCTTTTGGATAATGACTGTACTTTCCTTTGCCTCTCTCTCTCTCTCTCTCTCTCTCTCTCTCTCTCTCTCTCTCTCTCTCTCTCTCTCTCTCTCTCTCTCTCTCTCTCTCTCTCTCTCTCTCTCTCTCTCTCTCTCTCTCTCTGTCAGTTTAAAATAAAATTAGAAAGGAGAGACACACAGGCTTACACTATTTCAGCCTAGATTACACCGTAGAGAGGACTGGAGGGCTCACAGGCCTGTAGAGAGAACTGGAGGGCTCACAGGCCTGTAGAGAGGACTGGAGGGCTCACAAGCCTGTAGAGAGGACTGGAGGGCTCACAGGCCTGTAGAGAGGACTGGAGGGCTCACAAGCGTGTAGAGAGGACTGGAGGGCTCACAAGCCTGTAGAGAGGACTGGAGGGCTCACAGGCCTGTAGAGAGGACTGGAGGGCTCACAGGCCTGTAGAGAGGACTGGAGGGCTCACAGGCCTGTAGAGAGGACTGGAGGGATCACAGTGTACTGTAGAGAGGACTGGAGGGCTCACAGGCCTGTAGAGAGGACTGGAGGGCTCACAGGCCTGTAGAGAGGACTGGGGGGCTCACAGGCCTGTAGAGAGGACTGGAGGGCTCACAGTGTACTGTAGAGAGGACTGGAGGGCTCACGGGCCTGTAGAGAGGACTGGAGGGCTCCCAGGCCTGTAGAGAGGACTGGAGGGATCACAGGCCTGTAGAGAGGACTGGAGGGATCACAGTGTACTGTAGAAAAGACTGGAGGGCTCACAGGCCTGTAGAGAGGACTGGAGGGATCACAGTGTACTGTAGAGAAGACTGGAGGGCTCACAGGCCTGTAGAGAGGACTGGAGGGATCACAGTGTACTGTAGAGAGGACTGGAGGGCCCACATGCTTGTACAGAGGACTGGCGTGTTGGGGTACGGAGGTGTGTGTACGTGTGCATGTTCACATGCCTGCCTGCATGTACGTGTGTATACGTGTGGATAAGAGTTCCCAAAGGAAACATCTATGGTTCTCCATAAAATGTGTACAGACCAGAGGTCCTCCCCTATCCACCACCACCTATCTTAGTGTCCTGTCCTGTCCTGACCTGTCCTGTCCTGACCTATCATGTCCTGTCCTGACCTATCATGTCCTGTCCTGACCTATCATGTCCTGTCCTGTCCTGACCTGACCTGTCCTGACCTGTCCTGTCCTGACCTATCATGTCCTGTCCTGACCTATCATGTCCTGTCCTGACCTGTCCTGACCTGTCCTGACCTGTCCTGACCTGTCCTGACCTGTCCTGACCTGTCATGTCCTGTCCTGACCTGTCCTGTCCTGACCTATCATGTCCTGTCCTGACCTGACCTGTCCTGACCTGACCTGTCCTGTCCTGACCTATCATGTCCTGTCCTGCCCTGACCTGTCCTGTCCTGACCTATCATGTCCTGTCCTGACCTGACCTGTCCTGTCCTGTCCTCCCCTATCCACCACCACCTCATTTAATGTCCTGTCCTGTCTCTGTGTGTTTTATCATTATTATCTTATTCAACCAGTGGACCTCAACTCAACACAGCACAACACAACACAACTCAACACAACGCAACAACAGACAACGCAACACGACACACACACACACACGCACAAATACACACACACACACAGTACATTGATCTGCTAGACGTAGGATTCTACAAAGTGTTGCTATAGGTTGACAAATGGTGTTCCTGTCTCCTACGGTGTGGGGTGTGTGTGTGTGTGTGTGTGTGTGTGTGTGTGTGTGTGTGTGTGTGTGTGTGTGTGTGTGTGTGTGTGTGTGTGTGTGTGTGTGTGTGTGTGTGTGTGTGTGTGTGTGTGTGTGTGTGTGTGTGTGTGTGTGTGTGTGTGTGTGTGTGTGTGTGTGTGTGTGTGTGTGTGTGCGTGCGTGCGTGCGTGCGTGCGTGCGTGCGTGCGTGCGTGCGTGCGTGCGTGCGTGCGCGCGCGCGCGCGTGTGTGTGTGTGTGTGTGTGTGTGTGTGTGTTTGTGTGTGTGTCTCCTGCAGGGTGTGATGACACCAATAAGCCATAACAGGATTAGAACATTTACATTCAGCGCTGCCATGGAAACTAAGTGCAACAGGCAACAAGCTAAAAAAAGACCAAAAGAAAATAACGATTCCCTCCATCCCTCCGTCCCTCCGTCCCTCCGTCCTTCCATCCCTCCATCCCTCCGTCCCTCCGTCCTTCCATCCCTCCATCCCTCCATCTCTCCATCTCTCCATCCCTCCATCCCTCCATCATTCCATCCCTCCATCATTCCATCATTCCATCCCTCCATCCCTCCATCATTCCATCATTCCATCATTCCATCCCTCCATCCCTCCATCCCTCCATCATTCCATCATTACATCCCTCCATCCCTCCATCCCTCCATCATTCCATCATTCCATCCCTCCATCCCTCCATCATTCCATCATTCCATCCCTCCATCATTCCATCATTCCATCCCTACATCCCTCCATCATTCCATCATTCCATCCCTCCATCCCTCCATCATTACATCATTCCATCCCTCCATCATTCTATCCCTCCATCTCTCCATCCCTCCATCCCTCCATCCCTCCATCATTCCATCATTCCATCATTCCATCCTACCCTGGTATTGGGAGAATTAAAGTGATGTAATTCACAAGAGAACTTGATCTTCAACAAATAGTTTTCCTTGGAGAACACAAGCTTGTATTTAAACAGGAAGTTAAACAAATGTTTTGTTGTTGCCATCCATCCCTGCCTCAGGCTAGTTTAGCTGTAGCCAGCAGCCCCTGCTGCTCTCTGGACAGGACATAAACACCATCCCCTTCTGTTCAAATCGATGCCATACAAAGCGTCTGCCTATTTCTCTAGGTATTGTCGGAGCCGGGGAAAGAGTTACTGTAGGAAAGATTGGATACAGTAACAGATGTGTGATTCAGGTATTTTAACTGCAGCCTTATCGGCACGGCAACACTAAAGCCAAAGTATGGACTGCGACATTCAGCAGGAACATTCTAGAATGCCCACCATGGATTCTCCTCTATTCATTCCATTCTGTTGTTCCAGTCAACAGCCATCAGACTAGTGAGTTACGTAAATCAACATTACATATACAGGACCAGTCAAAAGTTTGGACACACCTACTCTTTCCAGGGTTTTTCTTTATTTGTTACTATTTTCTACATTGTAGAATAATAGTGAAGAAATCAACACTATGAAATAACACATATGTAATCATGTAGTAACCAAAAAAGTGTTAAACCTATCCAAAATATATTTTATATTTTTTAATCTTCAAAGTAGCCACTTTTTGCCTTGATGACAGCTTTGCACACTCTTGGCATTCTCTCAACCAGCTTCACCACATATCACAGTCAGAGTAAGTACATTTTTCCTCAACAAAGTAGTTATGAGTAAACCAGTGTTAGTAAGAAAAGACAGTGAATTATTAAACCATGATAGAGGTCAGTAAAGTCTAGCACCTCTCTAAACCAGCCAGGACAGTCTCTCGGTGGTGAAGTATTACATCTAAACCAGCCAGGACAGTCTCTCGGTGGTGAAGTATTACATCTAAACCAGCCAGGACAGTCTCTCGGTGGTGAAGTATTACATCTAAACCAGCCAGGACAGTCTCTCGGTTGTGAAGTATTACATCTAAACCAGCCAGGACAGTCTCGGTGGTGAAGTATTACATCTAAACCAGCCAGGACAGTCTCTCGGTTGTGAAGAATTACATCTAAACCAGCCAGGACAGTCTCTCGGTTGTGAAGTATTACATCTAAACCAGCCAGGACAGTCTCTCAGTTGTGAAGTATTACATCTAAACCAGCCAGGACAGTCTCTCGGTTGTGAAGTATTACATCTAAACCAGCCAGGACAGTCTCTCGGTGGTGAAGTATTACATCTAAACCAGCCAGGACAGTCTCTCGGTTGTGAAGTATTAAACCATGATACAGGTCAGTAGATAGTCAGTAGTCTAGCACCTCTCTAAACCAGCCAGGACAGTCTCTCGGTTGTGAACTATTAAACCATGATACAGGTCAGTAGATAGTCAGTAGTCTAGCACCTCTCTAAACCAGCCAGGACAGTCAGGTCTCTCGACTCGACAAGTTATTGATGATATACACTCTAAACATTATGGCTATGGGACTCTGAGTTAAGCACAATGAATTATGATGTGTGTGTGTGTATGTGTGTGTGTGTGTGTGTGTGTGTGTGTGTGTGTGTGTGTGTGTGTGTGTGTGTGTGTGTGTGTGTGTGTGTGTGTGTGTGTGTGTGTGTGTGTGTGTGTGTGTGTGTGTGCAGTGGTGGGTAGGGTACTTTCTAAATGTAATCCGTTACAGTTACTAGTTACCTGTCCAAAATTGTAATCACGAACGACATTTTGGGATTACCCAAACTCAGTGATGTAATCTGATTACTTTTTGATTACTGTCCCTTTAAGAGGAATTAGAAGAAGACAAAAAGGATCCATCAAACGCATTGGTGTGTCATCATAGTGGTCTCTGATTGGTGGTCATCATTTGGTGTGTCATCATAGTGGTCTCTGATTGGTGGTCATCATTTGGTGTGTCATCATAGTGGTCTCTGATTGGCGGTCATCATTTGGTGTGTCATCACAGTGGTCTCTGATTGGTGGTCATCATTTGGTGTGTCATGACAGTGGTCTCTGATTGGTGGTCAGACTCTCTCAGGCGGAACAAACTTAAACTTGCTCCTTTTTTCAACGCTGATTTGAATGTCGTTGAGAAAACAGAGAAGTGTCATAATGTACATCCTTTCTGAATTTAAAAGTAATCATCTAGTTTCTCAAACGTATCTGTAATCTGATTACAATATTTTTGCTGGTAGCGTAACTGATTACAGTTACTAATTACTAATCAGTTACTCCCCAACCTTGTGTGTCTGTGTGTACACAAGTCTAGTTCCTACAGTAACCCTCCCAAGGCACCTAGGCCTGGTTTCTCTCTCTATCTATCTTTATCTCTCTTTCTCTTTCTCCCCCCTTCTCTCTCTCTCTCTCTCTCTCTCTCCCCCTTCTCTCTCTCTCCCTCTCTCTCCCCCCTTCTCTCTCTCTCTCTCTCTCTCTCCCCCTTCTCTCTCTCTCCCTCTCTCTCCCCCCTTCTCTCTCTCTCTCTCTCTCTTTCTCTCTCTCTCTTTATCTGTCTTCGCCAGCGGGCCTGTGGAGAGGACAATAAAACAGGGAAATGACGTCCGACCTGAACGTCAACCACACATCTGGATGCCATTATGGCTCTACAGAGGAGCGTGGAGCCGAGCAGAGCCGAGCAGAGCCGAGCGGATCACAGTGGCTCTAGTATGGGCTGCACACACACACACACACACACACACACACACACACACACACACACACACACACACACACACACACACACACACACACACACACACACACACACACACACACACACACACACACACACACACACACACACACACACACACACACACACGCACACAAACACAACACGTCCCCACAGAGATGTCATAGGATGTCTCTGAAGCGTGGCCTGGCGTGTGGCTTTCATACTTTATCAAATAGTTTATCAAAAGGAATACAAGTCTTTCAAATAAGACTAAGAAAAAGCTAAGCATTCTTCA
>NC_092096.1:15038014-15046736 GCF_045679555.1 Salvelinus alpinus
GGATGATCTAATTCCCTTATCCTGCTCTCTCTCTCTCTCTCTCTCTCTCTCTCTCTCTCTCTCTCTCTCTCTCTCTCTCTGTCTCTCTATCTCTCTCTCTCTCTCTATATCTCTCTCTATCTCTCTCTCTTTACATCACTAACAACCTGCTCTCTCCTTTCCTCTAGCAGCGGGCCGGCAGGTAACTGAGGGGAAACTGGACTGGAATATGACAGAAAAGACATCTCATGGAGATGTGAAGAGTGAAGGGGAGACCTAATCAGCTGTACAACTGAAATGTGGGGGGTGAAAGCTGTTTGGGGTTGAAGATATGACTGAAGGTTGAGGGAAGAGGGGTGTTTGAGGTTATCCTTCCAGCTGTGACAAAAATGGCAAATCCAGAGTTACAGGACCAGAACATAACCCCCCCCCGTGCCATAACTCCCATCAACGCTGTCACGAGACGGGTCCCACTGTGGCTAGACGCAGCGGTCAACCACAATCAATAATATTCTGAACCCAAGTCTGTTGTCAACAACTTCAGTTGTATTCTGTATTGTCACTGTTCAGTGGGCTCAGTCCAGCTCCAGTTTCTGCCTCCCACCATGTTTACGGTGGGGTCAGGGGTCGTGTTCCTTTCCAGCTGTGGTTTTTATTCTTATAATGTTTCTAAGTTGGATGATCCCTTGATATTCATACAGACAAACAGACACATAAAGCCTCCCCACAGACAGACAGTATGACCATACAGGAGCTATAAACACAAAGAATTTCAGAAACTTGCAGAAACTCTTTCTCCAGTTTCAACTTATTTTCTCATCTCCACAACAATAGTTACCTAGGCGACAGTGTGGGCCCGTGTGTTCCATGTGAGGTTGCTAACACATGGTGTGATTAGTGAGTGTGTGTGTGTGTGTGTGTGTGTGTGTGTGTGTGTGTGTGTGTGCGTGCGTGCGTGCGTGCGTGCGTGCGTGCGTGCGTGCGTGCGTGCGTGCGTGCGTGCGTGCGTACGTGCGTGCGTGTGTGTTATTAACGTCTGTGAGATATGATCAGAGGAGAGAGAGGCAGCCGGAGAAGACAGTAAATGATCTCATCATTCAGTGTACTGCAGTAGGAAAGAACATCCACACACACACACACACACACACACACACACACACACACACACACACACACACACACACACACACACACACACACACACACACACACACTGCAGAAGCAGCGGATCTTTCAACTCAACAGGAGGGTTGTTTCTGATCTACAGACTCAAACGGTAAACCGTACCTCGTTAGCGTCATATTCCGCCATTAGCCATTAACTTAACAAGACGGGACAGATTCCGTCTCCCTCCCACAGGCGTGACGTTCCTTACTTGGTGCCACAGTAGGTGGTCTAAAACAACAGTGTGTTAGTGATGTGCGGGTCAGCTGTTTGTTCATGAAGCGAACAGCGGCGCCCTTACCGACCCTAAACACACACATGTAGAAAACCCCCTGTACAGTCAGAGGTGACGCAACCATTTTTTTTAGACAGACCTTTTTTTTGATAGGTCTATATTTCTGCTTAGAATTGCCCGATATTTTTTCGAACTATTTCTTAGTCAACTTGTCTATAATTAGATACCTGCAACTTCTCTGCGGTCGTTTCTTGTTGCCCTTAACCCTTTCTCACCAGAATATTGTCATAAATGGACAGAATGAACGCTTCAATCTAGTTGACGTCGGTAAAGTTAGTTTTCTCTTTGCTCTGTCATCTCTGCTTCTCTCTCGCAGCAAAGACCTTTAGGGACCGGGGAGAAAAAGCAATAAATAACATTTAAATTTAAATTTCTCCAAATGACATCAGTTTGACCGGTTTTAATAAAATTAAAAGATGTTAAAATGACCCAAGATGTTTTTAAAAAGATTTATCTTTGGCATGGATACATATTTTATGTGGTTGAAATAGTATGAGCTTTTATGATGCTGATGAAGTAAATACCTTTACAGACGGTCCCTAACAGCTCATTCATTCTCTTGTGTCCCTAACAAAACAAAAACGAGGGGAGAGACATGAGACTACTGTTCCAGAAGGGGGAGAGAGACATGAGACTACTGTTCCAGAAGGGGGGGAGAGACATGAGACTACTGTTCCAGAAGGGGGAGGGAGAGACATGAGACTACTGTTCCAGAAGGGGGGAGAGAGACATGAGACTACTGTTCCAGAAGGGGGGGAGAGACATGAGACTACTGTTCCAGAAGGGGGGGAGAGACATGAGACTACTGTTCCAGAAGGGGAGAGAGAGACATGAGACTACTGTTCCAGAAGGGGGGAGAGAGACATGAGACTACTGTTCCAGAAGGGGGGAGAGACATGAGACTACTGTTCCAGAAGGGGGAGGGAGAGACATGAGACTACTGTTCCAGAAGGGGGGAGAGAGACATGAGACTACTGTTCCAGAAGGGGGGGAGAGACATGAGACTACTGTTCCAGAAGGGGGGGGGAGAGACATGAGACTATTGTTCCAGAAGGGGAGAGAGAGACATGAGACTACTGTTCCAGAAGGGGGGGAGAGACATGAGACTACTGTTCCAGAAGGGGGAGAGAGACATGAGACTACTGTTCCAGAAGGGGGGAGAGAGACATGAGACTACTGTTCCAGAAGGGGGAGGGAGACATGAGACTACTGTTACAGAAGGGGGGAGAGAGACATGAGACTACTGTTCCAGAAGGGGGGAGAGAGACATGAGACTACTGTTCCAGAAGGGGAGAGAGAGACATGAGACTACTGTTCCAGAAGGGGGGGAGAGACATGAGACTACTGTTCCAGAAGGGGGGAGAGAGACATGATACTACTGTTCCAGAAGGGGAGAGAGAGACATGAGACTACTGTTCCAGAAGGGGAGAGAGAGACATGAGACTACTGTTCCAGAAGGGGAGAGAGAGACATGAGACTACTGTTCCAGAAGGGGGGGAGAGACATGAGACTACTGTTCCAGAAGGGGGGAGAGAGACATGATACTACTGTTCCAGAAAGGGAGAGAGAGACATGAGACTACTGTTCCAGAAGGGGGGAGAGAGACATGAGACTACTGTTCCAGAAGGGGAGAGAGAGACATGAGACTACTGTTCCAGAAGGGGGGAGAGAGACATGAGACTACTGTTCCAGAAGGGGAGAGAGAGACATGAGACTACTGTTCCAGAAGGGGGGAGAGACATGAGACTACTGTTCCAGAAGGGGGAGGGACATGAGACTACTGTTCCAGAAGGGGGGAGAGAGACATGAGACTACTGTTCCAGAAGGGGAGAGAGAGACATGAGACTACTGTTCCAGAAGGGGGGAGAGAGACATGAGACTACTGTTCCAGAAGGGGGGAGAGAGACATGAGACTACTGTTCCAGAAGGGGAGAGAGAGACATAAGACTACTGTTCCAGAAGGGGGGAGAGAGACATGAGACTACTGTTCCAGAAGGGGGGAGAGAGACATGAGACTACTGTTCCAGAAGGGGGGGGGGAGAGACATGGGACTACTTTTCCAGAAGGGGGGAGAGAGACATGAGACTACTGTTCCAGAAGGGGGGAGAGAGACATGAGACTACTGTTCCAGAAGGGGGGAGAGACATGAGACTACTGTTCCAGAAGGGGGGAGAGACATGAGACTACTGTTCCAGAAGGGGGGAGAGACATGAGACTACTGTTCCAGAAGGGGGGAGAGACATGAGACTACTGTTCCAGAAGGGGGGAGAGACATGAGACTACTGTTCCAGAAGGGGGAGGGAGAGACATGAGACTACTGTTCCAGAAGGGGGGAGAGAGACATGAGACTACTGTTCCAGAAGGGGGGAGAGACATGAGACTACTGTTCCAGAAGGGGGGGGAGAGACATGAGACTATTGTTCCAGAAGGGGAGAGAGAGACATGAGACTACTGTTCCAGAAGGGGGGAGAGAGACATGAGACTACTGTTCCAGAAGGGGGGAGAGAGACATGAGACTACTGTTCCAGAAGGGGGAGGGAGACATGAGACTACTGTTACAGAAGGGGGGAGAGAGACATGGGACTACTGTTCCAGAAGGGGGGAGAGAGACATGAGACTACTGTTCCAGAAGGGGAGAGAGAGACATGAGACTACTGTTCCAGAAGGGGGGAGAGACATGAGACTACTGTTCCAGAAGGGGGGAGAGAGACATGATACTACTGTTCCAGAAGGGGGGAGAGAGACATGAGACTACTGTTCCAGAAGGGGGGAGAGAGACATGAGACTACTGTTCCAGAAGGGGGGAGAGAGACATGAGACTACTGTTCCAGAAGGGGGGAGAGACATGAGACTACTGTTCCAGAAGGGGGGAGAGACATGAGACTACTGTTCCAGAAGGGGGGAGAGACATGAGACTACTGTTCCAGAAGGGGGGAGAGAGACATGAGACTACTGTTCCAGAAGGGGGGGGAGAGACATGAGACTACTGTTCCAGAAGGGGGGAGAGAGACATGAGACTACTGTTCCAGAAGGGGGGAGAGAGACATGAGACTACTGTTCCAGAAGGGGAGAGAGACATGAGACTACTGTTCCAGAAGGGGGGAGAGACATGAGACTACTGTTCCAGAAGGGGGGAGAGACATGAGACTACTGTTCCAGAAGGGGGGAGAGACATGAGACTACTGTTCCAGAAGGGGGAGAGAGACATGAGACTACTGTTCCAGAAGGGGGGAGAGACATGAGACTACTGTTCCAGAAGGGGGGAGAGACATGAGACTACTGTTCCAGAAGGGGGGAGAGACATGAGACTACTGTTCCAGAAAGGGGGAGAGACATGAGACTACTGTTCAAGAAGGGGGGAGAGACATGAGACTATTGTTCCAGAAAGGGGGGAGAGACATGAGACTACTGTTCCAGAAGGGGGGAGAGAGACATGAGACTACTGTTCCAGAAGGGGGAGAGAGACATGAGACTACTGTTCCAGAAGGGGGAGGGAGAGACATGAGACTACTGTTCCAGAAGGGGGAGGGAGACATGAGACTACTGTTCCAGAAGGGGGAGGGAGAGACATGAGACTACTGTTCCAGAAGGGGGGAGAGAGACATGAGACTACTGTTCCAGAAGGGGGAGAGACATGAGACTACTGTTCCAGAAGGGGGAGAGACATGAGACTACTGTTCCAGAATGGGGGATGGAGAGACATGAGACTACTGTTCCAGAAGGGGGGAGAGACATGAGACTACTGTTCCAGAAGGGGGGAGAGACATGAGACTACTGTTCCAGAAGGGGGGAGAGACATGAGACTATTGTTCCAGAAAGGGGGAGGGAGACATGAGACTACTGTTCCAGAAGGGGGGAGAGACATGAGACCACTGTTCCAGAAGGGGGGAGAGAGACATGAGACTACTGTTCCAGAAGGGGGGAGAGACATGAAACTACTGTTCCAGAAGGGGGGAGAGAGACATGAGACTACTGTTCCAGAAGGGGGAGGGAGAGACATGAGACTACTGTTCCAAAGGGGGGAGAGACATGAGACTACTGTTCCAGAAGGGGGGAGAGACATGAGACTACTGTTCCAGAAGGGGGGAGAGAGACATGAGACTACTGTTCCAGAAGGGGGGAGAGAGACATGAGACTACTGTTCCAGAAGGGGGGGGGGAGAGACATGAGACTACTGTTCCAGAAGGGGGGAGAGAGACATGAGACTACTGTTCCAGAAGGGGGAGAGAGACATGAGACTACTGTTCCAGAAGGGGGGAGAGACATGAGACTACTGTTCCAGAAGGGGGGAGAGACATGAGACTACTGTTCCAGAAGGGGGGAGAGACATGAGACTACTGTTCCAGAAGGGGGGAGAGACATGAGACTACTGTTCCAGAAGGGGGGAGAGACATGAGACTACTGTAACAGAAGGGGGAGGGAGAGACATGAGACTACTGTTCCAGAAGGGGGGAGAGAGACATGAGACTACTGTTCCAGAAGGGGGGAGAGACATGAGACTACTGTTCCAGAAGGGGGGGGAGAGACATGAGACTATTGTTCCAGAAGGGGAGAGAGAGACATGAGACTACTGTTCCAGAAGGGGGGAGAGAGACATGAGACTACTGTTCCAGAAGGGGGAGAGAGACATGAGACTACTGTTCCAGAAGGGGGAGGGAGACATGAGACTACTGTTACAGAAGGGGGGAGAGAGACATGAGACTACTGTTCCAGAAGGGGGGAGAGAGACATGAGACTACTGTTCCAGAAGGGGAGAGAGAGACATGAGACTACTGTTCCAGAAGGGGGGAGAGACATGAGACTACTGTTCCAGAAGGGGGGAGAGAGACATGATACTACTGTTCCAGAAGGGGAGAGAGAGACATGAGACTACTGTTCCAGAAGGAGGGAGAGAGACATGAGACTACTGTTCCAGAAGGGGGGAGAGAGACATGAGACTACTGTTCCAGAAGGGGGGAGAGAGACATGAGACTACTGTTCCAGAAGGGGGGAGAGACATGAGACTACTGTTCCAGAAGGGGGGAGAGACATGAGACTACTGTTCCAGAAGGGGGGAGAGACATGAGACTACTGTTCCAGAAGGGGGGAGAGAGACATGAGACTACTGTTCCAGAAGGGGGGGGGAGAGACATGAGACTACTGTTCCAGAAGGGGGAGAGAGACATGAGACTACTGTTCCAGAAGGGGGGAGAGAGACATGAGACTACTGTTCCAGAAGGGGGAGAGACATGAGACTACTGTTCCAGAAGGGGGGAGAGACATGAGACTACTGTTCCAGAAGGGGGGAGAGACATGAGACTACTGTTCCAGAAGGGGGGAGAGACATGAGACTACTGTTCCAGAAGGGGGAGAGAGACATGAGACTACTGTTCCAGAAGGGGGGAGAGACTACTGTTCCAGAAGGGGGGAGAGACATGAGACTACTGTTCCAGAAGGGGGGGAGAGACATGAGACTACTGTTCCAGAAAGGGGGAGAGACATGAGACTACTGTTCAAGAAGGGGGGAGAGACATGAGACTATTGTTCCAGAAAGGGGGGAGAGACATGAGACTACTGTTCCAGAAGGGGGGAGAGAGACATGAGACTACTGTTCCAGAAGGGGGAGAGAGACATGAGACTACTGTTCCAGAAGGGGGAGGGAGAGACATGAGACTACTGTTCCAGAAGGGGGAGGGAGACATGAGACTACTGTTCCAGAAGGGGGAGGGAGAGACATGAGACTACTGTTCCAGAAGGGGGGAGAGAGACATGAGACTACTGTTCCAGAAGGGGGAGAGACATGAGACTACTGTTCCAGAAGGGGGAGAGACATGAGACTACTGTTCCAGAATGGGGGATGGAGAGACATGAGACTACTGTTCCAGAAGGGGGGGAGAGACATGAGACTACTGTTCCAGAAGGGGGGAGAGACATGAGACTACTGTTCCAGAAGGGGGGAGAGACATGAGACTATTGTTCCAGAAAGGGGGAGGGAGACATGAGACTAATGTTCCAGAAGGGGGGAGAGACATGAGACCACTGTTCCAGAAGGGGGGAGAGAGACATGAGACTACTGTTCCAGAAGGGGGGAGAGACATGAAACTACTGTTCCAGAAGGGGGGAGAGAGACATGAGACTACTGTTCCAGAAGGGGGAGGGAGAGACATGAGACTACTGTTCCAAAGGGGGGAGAGACATGAGACTACTGTTCCAGAAGGGGGGAGAGACATGAGACTACTGTTCCAGAAGGGGGGAGAGAGACATGAGACTACTGTTCCAGAAGGGGGAGAGAGACATGAGACTACTGTTCCAGAAGGGGGGAGAGACTTGAGACTACTGTTCCAGAAGGGGGAGAGAGACATGAGACTACTGTTCCAGAAGGGGGGAGAGACATGAGACTACTGTTCCAGAAGGGGAGAGAGACATGAGACTACTGTTCCAGAAGGGGGGAGAGAGAGACATGATACTACTGTTCCAGAAGGGGGGAGAGACATGAGACTACTGTTCCAGAAGGGGAGAGAGACATGAGACTACTGTTCCAGAAGGGGGGAGAGAGAGACATGAGACTACTGTTCCAGAAGGGGGAGAGAGACATGAGACTACTGTTCCAGAAGGGGGAGAGAGACATGAGACTACTGTTCCAGAAGGGGGGAGAGACTTGAGACTACTGTTCCAGAAGGGGGAGAGAGACATGAGACTACTGTTCCAGAAGGGGGGAGAGACATGAGACTACTGTTCCAGAAGGGGGGAGAGACATGAGACTACTGTTCCAGAAGGGGGGAGAGACATGAGACTACTGTTCCAGAAGGGGGGAGAGACATGAGACTACTGTTCCAGAAGGGGGAGAGAGACATGAGACTACTGTTCCAGAAGGGGGGAGAGACATGAGACTACTGTTCCAGAAGGGGGGAGAGACATGAGACTACTGTTCCAGAAGGGGGGAGAGACATGAGACTACTGTTCCAGAAAGGGGGAGAGACATGAGACTACTGTTCAAGAAGGGGGGGAGAGACATGAGACTATTGTTCCAGAAAGGGGGGGAGAGACATGAGACTACTGTTCCAGAAGGGGGAGAGAGACATGAGACTACTGTTCCAGAAGGGGGAGAGAGACATGAGACTACTGTTCCAGAAGGGGGAGGGAGAGACATGAGACTACTGTTCCAGAAGGGGGGAGAGACATGAGACTACTGTTCCAGAAGGGGGGAGAGACATGAGACTACTGTTCCAGAAGGGGGGAGAGACATGAGACTACTGTTCCAGAAGGGGGGAGAGACATGAGACTACTGTTCCAGAAGGGGGAGAG
>NC_092096.1:15046836-15066836 GCF_045679555.1 Salvelinus alpinus
ACATGAGACTACTGTTCCAGAAGGGGGGAGAGACATGAGACTACTGTTCCAGAAGGGGGGAGAGACATGAGACTATTGTTCCAGAAAGGGGGAGGGAGACATGAGACTAATGTTCCAGAAGGGGGGAGAGACATGAGACCACTGTTCCAGAAGGGGGAGAGAGACATGAGACTACTGTTCCAGAAGGGGGGAGAGACATGAAACTACTGTTCCAGAAGGGGGGAGAGAGACATGAGACTACTGTTCCAGAAGGGGGAGGGAGAGACATGAGACTACTGTTCCAAAGGGGGGAGAGACATGAGACTACTGTTCCAGAAGGGGGGAGAGACATGAGACTACTGTTCCAGAAGGGGGGAGAGAGACATGAGACTACTGTTCCAGAAGGGGGGAGAGAGACATGAGACTACTGTTCCAGAAGGGGGGAGAGACTTGAGACTACTGTTCCAGAAGGGGGAGAGAGACATGAGACTACTGTTCCAGAAGGGGGGAGAGACATGAGACTACTGTTCCAGAAGGGGAGAGAGACATGAGACTACTGTTCCAGAAGGGGGGAGAGAGAGACATGATACTACTGTTCCAGAAGGGGGGAGAGACATGAGACTACTGTTCCAGAAGGGGAGAGAGACATGAGACTACTGTTCCAGAAGGGGGGAGAGAGAGACATGAGACTACTGTTCCAGAAGGGGGAGAGAGACATGAGACTACTGTTCCAGAAGGGGGAGAGAGACATGAGACTACTGTTCCAGAAGGGGGGAGAGACTTGAGACTACTGTTCCAGAAGGGGGAGAGAGACATGAGACTACTGTTCCAGAAGGGGGGAGAGACATGAGACTACTGTTCCAGAAGGGGGGAGAGACATGAGACTACTGTTCCAGAAGGGGGGAGAGACATGAGACTACTGTTCCAGAAGGGGGGAGAGACATGAGACTACTGTTCCAGAAGGGGGAGAGAGACATGAGACTACTGTTCCAGAAGGGGGGAGAGACATGAGACTACTGTTCCAGAAGGGGGGAGAGACATGAGACTACTGTTCCAGAAGGGGGGGAGAGACATGAGACTACTGTTCCAGAAAGGGGGAGAGACATGAGACTACTGTTCAAGAAGGGGGGGAGAGACATGAGACTATTGTTCCAGAAAGGGGGGAGAGACATGAGACTACTGTTCCAGAAGGGGGGAGAGAGACATGAGACTACTGTTCCAGAAGGGGGAGAGAGACATGAGACTACTGTTCCAGAAGGGGGAGGGAGAGACATGAGACTACTGTTCCAGAAGGGGGGAGAGACATGAGACTACTGTTCCAGAAGGGGGGAGAGACATGAGACTACTGTTCCAGAAGGGGGGAGAGACATGAGACTACTGTTCCAGAAGGGGGGAGAGACATGAGACTACTGTTCCAGAAGGGGGAGAGAGACATGAGACTACTGTTCCAGAAGGGGGGAGAGACATGAGACTACTGTTCCAGAAGGGGGGAGAGACATGAGACTACTGTTCCAGAAGGGGGGAGAGACATGAGACTACTGTTCCAGAAAGGGGGAGAGACATGAGACTACTGTTCAAGAAGGGGGGGAGAGACATGAGACTATTGTTCCAGAAAGGGGGGAGAGACATGAGACTACTGTTCCAGAAGGGGGGAGAGAGACATGAGACTACTGTTCCAGAAGGGGGAGAGAGACATGAGACTACTGTTCCAGAAGGGGGAGGGAGAGACATGAGACTACTGTTCCAGAAGGGGGAGGGAGACATGAGACTACTGTTCCAGAAGGGGGAGGGAGAGACATGAGACTACTGTTCCAGAAGGGGGAGAGAGACATGAGACTACTGTTCCAGAAGGGGGAGAGACATGAGACTACTGTTCCAGAAGGGGGAGAGACATGAGACTACTGTTCCAGAATGGGGGATGGAGAGACATGAGACTACTGTTCCAGAAGGGGGGAGAGACATGAGACTACTGTTCCAGAAGGGGGGAGAGACATGAGACTACTGTTCCAGAAGGGGGGAGAGACATGAGACTATTGTTCCAGAAAGGGGGAGGGAGACATGAGACTAATGTTCCAGAAGGGGGGAGAGACATGAGACCACTGTTCCAGAAGGGGGAGAGAGACATGAGACTACTGTTCCAGAAGGGGGGAGAGACATGAAACTACTGTTCCAGAAGGGGGGAGAGAGACATGAGACTACTGTTCCAGAAGGGGGAGGGAGAGACATGAGACTACTGTTCCAAAGGGGGGAGAGACATGAGACTACTGTTCCAGAAGGGGGGGAGAGACATGAGACTACTGTTCCAGAAGGGGGAGAGAGACATGAGACTACTGTTCCAGAAGGGGGGAGAGAGACATGAGACTACTGTTCCAGAAGGGGGGAGAGACTTGAGACTACTGTTCCAGAAGGGGGAGAGAGACATGAGACTACTGTTCCAGAAGGGGGGAGAGACATGAGACTACTGTTCCAGAAGGGGAGAGAGACATGAGACTACTGTTCCAGAAGGGGGGAGAGAGAGACATGATACTACTGTTCCAGAAGGGGGGAGAGACATGAGACTACTGTTCCAGAAGGGGAGAGAGACATGAGACTACTGTTCCAGAAGGGGGGAGAGAGAGACATGAGACTACTGTTCCAGAAGGGGGAGAGAGACATGAGACTACTGTTCCAGAAGGGGGGAGAGAGACATGAGACTACTGTTCCAGAAGGGGGAGAGACTTGAGACTACTGTTCCAGAAGGGGGAGAGAGACATGAGACTACTGTTCCAGAAGGGGGGAGAGACATGAGACTACTGTTCCAGAAGGGGGGAGAGACATGAGACTACTGTTCCAGAAGGGGGGAGAGACATGAGACTACTGTTCCAGAAGGGGGAGAGACATGAGACTACTGTTCCAGAAGGGGGAGAGAGACATGAGACTACTGTTCCAGAAGGGGGGAGAGACATGAGACTACTGTTCCAGAAGGGGGGAGAGACATGAGACTACTGTTCCAGAAGGGGGGAGAGACATGAGACTACTGTTCCAGAAAGGGGGAGAGACATGAGACTACTGTTCAAGAAGGGGGGAGAGACATGAGACTATTGTTCCAGAAAGGGGGGAGAGACATGAGACTACTGTTCCAGAAGGGGGGAGAGAGACATGAGACTACTGTTCCAGAAGGGGGAGAGAGACATGAGACTACTGTTCCAGAAGGGGGAGGGAGAGACATGAGACTACTGTTCCAGAAGGGGGAGGGAGACATGAGACTACTGTTCCAGAAGGGGGAGGGAGAGACATGAGACTACTGTTCCAGAAGGGGGGAGAGAGACATGAGACTACTGTTCCAGAAGGGGGAGAGACATGAGACTACTGTTCCAGAAGGGGGAGAGACATGAGACTACTGTTCCAGAATGGGGGATGGAGAGACATGAGACTACTGTTCCAGAAGGGGGGAGAGACATGAGACTACTGTTCCAGAAGGGGGGAGAGACATGAGACTACTGTTCCAGAAGGGGGGAGAGACATGAGACTATTGTTCCAGAAAGGGGGAGGGAGACATGAGACTACTGTTCCAGAAGGGGGGAGAGACATGAGACCACTGTTCCAGAAGGGGGGAGAGAGACATGAGACTACTGTTCCAGAAGGGGGGAGAGACATGAAACTACTGTTCCAGAAGGGGGAGAGAGACATGAGACTACTGTTCCAGAAGGGGGAGGGAGAGACATGAGACTACTATTCCAAAGGGGGGAGAGACATGAGACTACTGTTCCAGAAGGGGGGAGAGACATGAGACTACTGTTCCAGAAGGGGGAGAGAGACATGAGACTACTGTTCCAGAAGGGGGGAGAGAGACATGAGACTACTGTTCCAGAAGGGGGGAGAGACATGAGACTACTGTTCCAGAAGGGGGAGAGAGACATGAGACTACTGTTCCAGAAGGGGGAGAGAGACATGAGACTACTGTTCCAGAAGGGGGGAGAGAGACATGAGACTACTGTTCCAGAAGGGGGAGAGACTTGAGACTACTGTTCCAGAAGGGGGAGAGAGACATGAGACTACTGTTCCAGAAGGGGGGGAGAGACATGAGACTACTGTTCCAGAAGGGGGGGAGAGAGAGACATGATACTACTGTTCCAGAAGGGGGGGAGAGACATGAGACTACTGTTCCAGAAGGGGGAGAGAGAGAGACATGATACTACTGTTCCAGAAGGGGGGGAGAGAGAGACATGATACTACTGTTCCAGAAGGGGGGGAGAGACATGAGACTACTGTTCCAGAAGGGGGAGAGAGAGTGCTTGCCATGTGATTTCAGAGTGAATTTAAAACATTATTTGGCTCTTTTTCAACTGCTGATAGTGTGGTGTGACATGCTGTGTGTGTGTGTGTGTGTGTGTGTGTGTGTGTGTGTGTGTGTGTGTGTGTGTGTGTGTGTGTGTGTGTGTGTGTGTGTGTGTGTGTGTCTTTTTTCCTACTTTCAGAGCCTGAGTGTGTTCTTGTTGATGGTTTCCTGTGCACTTCATAGAGGGCACTCTGTGGCACGCCCTCCCACCCCTCACATCTGGAACACTCTCCATACACACTACAGCAGAAAGGCTTTAAATATGCACTATACAGCAGGCCCTCATCACACAGACACACACACACACACACACACACACACACACACACACACACACACACACACACACACACACACACACACACACACACACACACACACACACACACACACACACACACACACACACACACACACACACACACACACACACACCTCTACACTAACTCACTGCAGCAAAACTCTAGTCCCTCCTTCCTCTCTCAATCCCTTCCTAATTATTCTTATCATCTTCATCAATTAATGAGGCAATTGGTTCTGTCCTGGAGAATTAGAGCAGTTGCTGGAGTCGTATTGAATTAGCTAGTAGTGGAGGATACACCGTCTATAGGAGGATACACAGTCTATAGGAGGATACACAGCCTAGTGGAGGATACACAGTCTATAGGAGGATACACAGTCTAGTGGAGGATACACAGTCTATAGGAGGATACACAGTCTAGTGGAGGATACACAGTCTATAGGAGGATACACAGTCTAGTGGAGGATACACAGCCTAGAGGAGGATACACAGTCTAGTGGAGGATACACAGTCTATAGGAGGATACACAGTCTAGAGGAGGATACACAGTCTAGAGGAGGATACACAGTCTAGTGGAGGATACACAGTCTAGTGGAGGATACACAGCTTAGTGGAGGATACACAGTCTAGTGGAGGATACACAGTCTATAGGAGGACACACAGTCTAGTGGAGGATACACAGTCTATAGGAGGATACACAGTCCAGAGGAGGATACACAGTCTAGTGGAGGATACACAGTCTATAGGAGGATACACAGTCTAGAGGAGGATACACAGTCTAGTAGAGGATACACAGCCTAGTGGAGGATACACAGTCTATAGGAGGATACACAGTCTATAGGAGGATACACAGTCTATAGGAGGATACACAGCCTAGTGGAGGATACACAGTCTATAGGAGGATACACAGTCTAGAGGAGGATACACAGTCTAGTGGAAGATACACAGTCTAGTGGAGGATACACAGTCTATAGGAGGATACACAGTCTAGTGGAGGATACACAGTCTAGTGGAGGTTACACAGTCTAGAGGAGGATACACAGTCTAGTGGAGGATACACAGTCTAGAGGAGGATACACAGTATATAGGAGGATACACAGTCTATAGGAGGATACACAGTCTAGTGGAGGATACACAGTCTAGTGGAGGATACACAGTCTATAGGAGGATACACAGTCTAGTGGAGGATACACAGTCTAGAGGAGGATACACAGTCTAGTGGAGGATACACAGTCTATAGGAGGATACACAGTCTAGTGGAGGATACACAGTCTAGTGGAGGATACACAGTCTAGTGGAGGATACACAGCCTAGTGGAGGATACACAGTCTAGTGGAGGATACACAGTCTAGAGGAGGATACACCCTGTCCTCATCTAGCTGGTTGGCAGGGTAACTAGCACCTCAGCCTGGTCTTGGAGGGTAACTAGCACCTCAGCCTGGTCTTAGCAGGGTAACTAGCACCTCAGCCTGGTCTTGGAGGGTAACTAGCACCTCAGCCTGGTATTGGAGGGTAACTAGCACCTCAGCCTGGTCTTGGAGGGTAACTAGCACCTCATCCTGGTCTTAGCAGGGTAACTAGCACCTCAGCCTGGTCTTAGCAGGATAACTAGCACCTCAGGCTGGTCTTGGAAGGTAACTAGCATCTCAGCCTGGTCTTGGAAGGTAACTAGCACCTCAGCCTGGTCTTGGAGGGTAACTAGCACCTCAGCCTGGTCTTGGAAGGTAACTAGCACCTCAGTCTGATCTTGGAGGGTAACTAGCACCTCAGCCTGGTCTTGGAAGGTAACTAGCACCTCAGTCTGGTCTTGGAGGGTAACTAGCACCTCAACCTGGTCTTGGAGGGTAACTAGCACCTCAGCCTGGTCTTAGCAGGATAACTAGCACCTCAGTCTGGTCTTGGAGGGTAACTAGCACCTCAGCCTGGTCTTGGAGGGTAACTAGCACCTCAGCCTGGTCTTAGCAGGATAACTAGCACCTCAGCCTGGTCTTGGAGGGTAACTAGCACGTCAGTCTGGTCTTGGAGGGTAACTAGCACCTCAGCCTGGTCTTGCAGGGTAACTAGCACCTCAGCCTGGTCTTAGCAGGATAACTAGCACCTCAGTCTGGTCTTGGAGGGTAACTAGCACGTCAGTCTGGTCTTGGAGGGTAACTAGCACCTCAGCCTGGTCTTGGAGGGTAACTAGCACCTCAGTCTGGTCTTGGAGGGTAACTAGCACCTCAGTCTGGTCTTGGAGGGTAACTAGCACCTCAGCCTGGTCTTGGAGGGTAACTAGCACCTCAGCCTGGTCTTAGCAGGGTAACTAGCACCTCAGCCTGGTCTTAGCAGGGTAACTAGCACCTCAGCCTGGTCTTGGAGGGTAACTAGCACCTCAGTCTGGTCTTGGAGGGTAACTAGCACCTCAGCCTGGTCTTAGCAGGGTAACTAGCACCTCAGTCTGGTCTTGGAGGGTAACTAGCACCTCAGCCTGGTCTTGGAGGGTAACTAGCACGTCACTAGTAACCTTAATTTAATTCCAGCTAAAGGTACAAAACAAGCGAGGAGACAGAGGGACTTAATTGAATTATTCAATTATTTTTAAGAGGTCTTGAATTCCTCCAGTGCCTCAGAGATGTGGTGTGTGTGTGTGTGTGTGTGTGTGTGTGTGTGTGTGTGTGTGTGTGTGTGTGTGTGTGTGTGTGTGTGTGTGTGTGTGTGTGTGTGTGTGTGTGTGTGTGTGTGTGTGGTATGTGTGTCTCAGTCATCACCCATGTACTGTACTGTAGCCAGCTCAAGGGCAAGGAGTCTGTAACACTTTCCTCACTATTAGACTCACGCTGTAGTACTTTGGGGAAGGGGGGGAGGCAGAGGAGAGAGGAGGGGAGAGGAGGGGAAGAGGACAAAGGAGGGGAGAGGAGGGGAGAGCAGGGGAAAGGAGGGGGGAGGAGGGGGGAAAGGAGAAAGGAGGGAAGAGGAGAGAAGGAGAGATCAGAGCAGGTGAGAGGATGGGAGAAGAGGGGGGAAAGGAGAGAGGAGGGGAGTGTAGGGGGAAAGGGGAGATGAAGGGAGAAAGGAGGGGAGAGGAGGGGAAAGGAGATATTTCATAATCATGACCTTCCTTTAACTTTCCTCATGATGTCATAATCATGGCCTTCCTTTAACTTTCCTCATGATGTCATAATCATGGCCTTCCTTTAACTTTCCTCATGATGTCATAATCATGACCTTTCTTTAACTTTCCTCATGATGTCATAATCATGACCTTCCTTTAACTTTCCTCATGATGTCAAAATCATGACCTTCCTTTAACTTTCCTCATGATGTCATAATCATGACCTTCCTTTAACTTTCCTCATGATGTCATAATCATGACCTTCCTTTAACTTTCCTCATGATGTCATAATCATGACCTTCCTTTAACTTTCCTCGTGATGTCATAATCACGACCTTCCTTTAACTTTCCTCATGATGTCATAATCATGACCTTCCTTTAACTTTCCTCATGATGTCATAATCATGACCTTCCTTTAACTTTCCTCATGATGTCATAATCATGACCTCGTGGGAAGCTTGGCATGGTGGCCGACCGACCGGCGCTGGAGCCTCGTTCCTTTCTCTCTCTCTCCTGTTCTCCCTACGACCACACACTCAGCCCTGAGGGAGCCTCTCTCTCTCCCTCTCCCTCTCCCTCTCCCTCTCTCTCTCCCTCTCTCTCTCTCTCTCTCTCTCTCTCTCTCTCTCTCTCTCTCTCTCTCTCTCTCTCTCTCTCTCTCTCTCTCTCTCTCTCTCTCTCTCTCTCTCTCTCTCTCTTCCCTCCCCTGTTTTCCCTATGATCACACACTCAGCCCTGAGGGAGCAATGCAGGGGGTTCGTGGATTGGAGATCTCTCTCTCTCATAAATACCCATTTATCCACAACTCCATCTCTTCTCTGGTCTCAGCTCCCCACCACAGGGCGCATCCATCCGTGCTTCTGTACTTGTTAAACATCCAACCCTCTCTGACAACAACTAACAGGGAAACAAAGTCACAGAGTAAAGATATGCATGAGTACCCTCAGCAGCACTTACCACCGGAAGACCACAGCTAAACGTCCTTGCTAACAACTTCTAAAACAAAAACTTCAAAGTTTGACGACTTGCAAAACTAAAGCTAGGGAAGCTTGAAACGTTGTTGCCATGGCGGTGAGTGTTATTATTAAGGCTTGTGTTGAGGAGTTGAGGACTCACACTGAGCTAGTTAAATGGTGGGGCGGTAGAGGTTGTACACACAGACACACTGAGCTAGCTACATGGTGGGGAGGTAGAGGTTGTACACAGACACACTGAGCTAGCTACATGGTGGGGAGGTAGAGGTTGTACACACAGACACACTGAGCTAGCTACATGGTGGGGAGGTAGAGGTTGTACACAGACACACTGAGCTAGCTACATGGTGGGGAGGTAGAGGTTGTACACAGACACACTGAGCTGGCTACATGGTGGGGAGGTAGAGGTTGTACACACAGACACACTGAGCTAGCTACATGGTGGGGAGGTAGAGGTTGTACACACAGACACACTGAGCTAGCTACATGGTGGGGAGGTAGAGGTTATACACAGACACACTGAGCTGGCTACATGGTGGGGAGGTAGAGGTTGTACACACAGACACACTGAGCTAGCTACATGGTGGGGAGGTAGAGGTTGTACACACAGACACACTGAGCTAGCTACATGGTGTGGAGGTAGAGGTTGTACACAGACACACTGAGCTAGCTACATGGTGGGGAGGTAGATGTTGTACACACAGACACACTGAGCTAGCTACATGGTGGGGAGGTAGAGGTTGTACACAGACACACTGAGCTAGCTACATGGTGTGGAGGTAGAGGTTGTACACAGACACACTGAGCTAGCTACATGGTGGGGAGGTAGAGGTTGTACACAGACACACTGAGCTAGCTACATGGTGGGGAGGTAGAGGTTGTACACAGACACACTGAGCTAGCTACATGGTGGGGAGGTAGAGGTTGTACACAGACACACTGAGCTAGCTACATGGTGGGGAGGTAGAGGTTGTACACACAGACACACTGAGCTAGCTACATGGTGGGGAGGTAGAGGTTGTACACAGACACACTGAGCTAGCTACATGGTGGGGAGGTAGAGGTTGTACACACAGACACACTGAGCTAGCTA
The DNA here is from genome assembly GCF_045679555.1 of Salvelinus alpinus. Taxonomy (NCBI): domain Eukaryota; kingdom Metazoa; phylum Chordata; class Actinopteri; order Salmoniformes; family Salmonidae; genus Salvelinus; species Salvelinus alpinus. The sequence goes on from NC_092096.1 coordinate 15,056,593, forward strand.
CATGGTGGGGAGGTAGAGGTTGTACACAGACACACTGAGCTAGCTACATGGTGGGGAGGTAGAGGTTGTACACAGACACACTGAGCTAGCTACATGGTGGGGAGGTAGAGGTTGTACACACAGACACACTGAGCTAGCTACATGGTGGGGAGGTAGAGGTTGTACACACAGACACACTGAGCTAGCTATATGGTGGGGAGGTAGAGGTTGTACACAGACACACTGAGCTTGTCAGTAAAGCTTCCTTCTTTATCTGGGTACTCTGTCCCTTATCGCGCTCGAGGCAAAGAGATCCTCTGCTTCGTAAACACACATGACCACCTGCTTGACAACATCTTAGCCAGATGCGCCACGGAAAGCTACCATTTCAACAGCACTCCGTTATATAAGCTATGTGTTACCCACTTCCAGTACCTGAGCACTTCCAGTACACTCCACACTCCACAGTAAACTATTTTACATCTTGGTAATAGTACGGAGAGGAGAGAGGAGAGAAAGAAAGAGAGAGAGAGAGGAGGAGGAGAGGAGTCTGACAGAGGAGGCTGGTGAGGGGCGGATGGCTCATTATAACGGATGGAATGGAGTATATTGAATGGTATCAAACACATGAAGAACCAGGTGTTTAATGTTTGATACCATTCCGTTCATTCGTTCTCGTTGTTGTTGTTGTATAGGCTGTCGATGTCGGCCTTCCTCATCTGCGGTGGGAGGTGGCAGAGCTACAGCGGTGTTTATCAGACTAGGAGACATCCCATCTGCGGTGGAAGGTGGCAGAGCTACAGCGGTGTTTATCAGACTAGGAGACATCCCATCTGCGGTGGAAGGTGGCAGAGCTACAGCGGTGTTTATCAGACTAGGAGACATCCCATCTGCGGTGGAAGGTGGCAGAGCTACAGCGGTGTTTATCAGACTAGGAGACATCCCATCTGCGGTGGGAGATGGCAGAGCTACAGCGGTGTTTATCAGACGAGGAGACATCCCATCTGCGGTGGGAGGTGGCAGAGCTACAGCGGTGTTTATCAGACGAGGAGACATCCCATCTGCGGTGGGAGGTGGCAGAGCTACAGCGGTGTTTATCAGACTAGGAGACATCCCATCTGCGGTGGAAGGTGGCAGGGCTACAGCGGTGTTTATCAGACGAGGAGACATCCCATCTGCGGTGGGAGGTGGCAGAGCTACAGCAGTGTTTATCAGACGAGGAGAGACTCTCGCGAACACAATGGTTCTCCAACTTGCTCTAAGACCTCCACAACGTCGCAGGGCTCGTTTGAAGTTGACATGGTACTGGTTTAAATCATTTATGGGAATATGGAAGTAGTTTTGTGCCCCAAAAAAGGTGTTAAATATGGTTACAAATATAAAATAATTTCCTGAGCTTTCTCATATCTCTCAGATATAGGACAGACGTTTAAAAACATACTTACAGTTGAAGTCGGAAGTTTACATACACTTAGGTTGGAGTCATTAAAACTCGTTTTTAAAACACTCCACACATTTTTTGTTAACAAACTATAGTTTTGGCAAGTTGGTTAGGACATCTACTTTGTGCATGACACAAGTCATTTTTCCAACAATTGTTTACAGACAGATTATTTCACTTATAATTCACTGTATCACAATTCCAGTAGGTCAAAGTTGACATACACTAAGTTTAAACAGCTTGAAAATTCCAGAAAATGATGTCATGGCTTTAGAAGCTTCTGATAGGCTAATTGACATAATTTGAGTCAATTGGAGGTGTACTTGTGGATGAATTTCACAAGAGAGAGAGAGAGAATTTCTGATGCTGGAGGAAACAGGTACAAAAGTATCTATATCCACAGTAAATATAGTCCTATATCGACATAACCTGAAAGGCCGCTCAGCAAGGAAGAAGTCACTGCTCCAAAACCGCCATAAAAATGCCAGACTACGGTTTGCAACTGCACATGGGGACAAATATCGTACTTTTTGGAGAAATGTCCTCTGGTCTGATGAAACAAAAATAGAACTGTTTGGCCATAATTACCATCGTCATGTTTGGAGGAAAAAGGGGGAGTCTTGCAAGCCGAAGAACACCATCCCAACCGTGAAGCACGGGGGTGGCAGAATCATGTTGTGGGTGTGCTTTGCTGCAGGAGGGACTGGTGCACTTCACAAAATAGATGGCATCATGAGGAAAGAAAATTATGTGTATATATTGAAGCAACATCTCAAGTCATCAGTCAGGAAATTAAAGCTTGGTCGCAAATGGGTCTTCCAAATGGACAATGACCCCAAGCATACTTCCAAAGTTGTGGCAAAATTGCTTAAGGACAACAAAGTCAAGGTATTGGAGTGGCCATCACAAAGCCCTGACCTCAATCCTATAAAAAATGTGTGGGCAGAACTGAAAAAGCGTGTGCGAGCAAGGAGGCCTACTAACCTGACTCAGATACACCAGTTCTGTCAGGAGGAATGGGCCAAAATTCACCCAACTTATTGTTGGCTACCCAAAACGTTTGACCCAAGTTAAACAATTTAAAGGCAATGCTACCGAATACTAATTGAGTGTATGTAAACTTCTGACCCACTGGGAATGTGATGAAATAAATAAAAGCTGAAATAAATCATTCTCTCTACTATTATTCTGACATTTCACATTCTTAAAATGAAGTGTTGATCCTAACTGACCTATGACAGGGAATTTTTACGAGAATTAAATGTCAAGAATTGTGAAAAACTGAGTTTAAATGTATTTGGCTACTTCCCGATTTCAACTGTAAATAAAAAAAATAAAAAAATCTGTTTTTGAATTTTTTATTCATTGCGTTTCTATGGACAGTGGACAAATTCAATGTTTCGTCAAATATTTGCTTTTATATATTACATAGCAAAATGATCCTCGGTATGACCTTCTTAAAACAATTCAATATGTTAGCTTAGAAGAAACCCAGCCCTGCGCCCTTAGACTCCAGGGCCCTTAAATTCAAACCTTGACCTCGAAGCCAGTTCCACTGCTTTTCTTCGTTGTTCCCCTCTAATTAGGGACTGATTTAGACCTGGGTGGGTGCAATTAATTATCAAGAGAATAGAAAACCAGCAGGCTCAGGACATCGTAGGGTCAGAGTTGAGTACCCCTGGTCTAGTGGTTTTAAAGTGCCACCAGCCACCACTGTTGATATCTGCTATGAGCAACTCTCTCCCTCTCTCTCTCTCTCTCTCTCTCTCTCTCTCTCTCTCTCTCTCTCTCTCTCTCTCTCTCTCTCTCTCTCTCTCTCTCTCTCTCTCTCTCTCTCTCTCTCTCTCTCTCTCGCAGTGCATGCTGGGTGTTTTTGGAGTTTGAGTGTTTGGTGTGGAAAGCTCTATCCTAACTAACTTTCTTGATTCTTTTCTTTACATGTTATTTTCTATGGTGGAGGGTTAATGCAATATTTGTTTTAGCGGTATCCAAAGTTTTTTTTCAAAGTTAGGGTGGAAGAGGACAGAGAAACTTTCCTGGGGTTTGGAAGTTGTGGTGTGCGCGATGGCTTCTCAGCCTAGCGCGGAGGAGACGCTGTCTATACAGCATGGATTCAGGTGTGTTCCTGAGAACGGAGTTAAGGTGGAGGAGGTTCTGCTCGCGGTCGGTGAACAGGTAGGAGCTGAGTTTATACATTCTGCTTCAAGAATGAACAAAGCTGTGGTTGTGTTCATGAAAAGGGCTAATTTGGTTGGTAGGCTAATTGCTAGCGGAATATTTGTAAGGGATGTGTTGGTGTCAATTTCACCTCTCTCTACCCCTTCAACAAGAGTTGTAGTGGCAAATTTGCCTCCGTTTATTACGGATGATCAAATTAGGAAAGAGCTGAGTCGTTTTGGTAAGTTTGCTAGCGGTTTCCGTGTACTGTCAGCAGGGTTTCAGGCAGATGCCGTTAAACACGTTGTTTCGTTCCGGAGGCAAGTGTTTATGTTTCTGAACAACAACGAGCAACAGCTAAATGTGCACTTTAAAGTGAGACATGGGGAGGGGCTCTATGCAGGTTTTGCCAGCACAGATAGTCTACGGTGTTTTGAATGTGGGGATTTGGGGCACAAGAGTTTTGCGTGCCCACACAAAGGCCGTAGAAAAGGTGAGGGTACAAGCGCCAGTGGGGGAAATCGAGGTCAAAGTGCAGGGGGTAAGGAGATGCAGACAGCAGAGGCTGGACCTAGTCAGGTTAGAGATGGTGGGGTAGATGAGGCTGGGCCTAGTCAGGCTAGAGATGGTGGGGTAGCTGTAGCTGAGTTTAGTCAGGCTAGAGATGGTGGGGTAGTGGAGGATGGGTCTAGTCAGGCTAGAGATGGTGGGGAAGCAGAGGCCGGGTCTAGTCAGGCTAGAGATGGTGGGGTAGCTGAGGCTGGGCCTAGTTATGCTATGGAGGGTGCTGGGTCTAGGCAGGATATGGATGGTGGTATAGCAGAGGCTGAGTCTAGTCAGGCTATGGATGGTGGGGTAGCTGAGGCTGGCCCTAGTCATGCTATGGAGGGTGGGGTAGCTGAGGTTGGCCCTAGTCATGCTATGGAGGGTGGTGTAGATGATACTGGGTCTAGTCAGGTTATTCTAGTGGATGAGGAGAGTATAGTGGGGAAGTGTAAGAGATTAGGGGGGGAGGAGGAGGGTGTCAAGCGGAAAAGGAAAAAGGGTGTGGACAAAGGCACCATGGAAATGTTGCCTGTTGCTGTGGGTGAGGCCCTAACCAGAGAGAAAGAGCAGGTGGTCAGGGTGGGAGATAGAGAAGAGGAGGAAAGTGAGTCTGAGGAAGAGGATGAGGAGTTATTTTTTTCAGACTCCTCTTCAATTGGCCCGGAGCTGACAGCCAGTCAACCAGAGGGGTCTAAGTACACGTTGAGAGAACTGACAAGGTTCCTGAATGAGACTAAGGGGAAAAAAGTTAATCTTGAGGCTTTTTTTCCTGATCCTAGAAAGTTTGTAAGATCAGTACAACATGCTATGAGAAATGAGGGGCATGGTGTCCTCTCACCCAAGAAACGGTTTAGGTTGAGGAAGTGGGTCACAACAGTGCGTAAAGGTTTACCTTCAGACACTGTTTAAATGTTTAATTTCTTTCTGACACTGGGGCTTTTTGAGCTTTGCTATTGGTCTATTTCTCTGCTGGCTTTTCTCCCACTTCTTATGGAGACTCTTCGGGTAGGCTCGCTTAATATAAATGGCGCCAGAGATGTGGGAAAGAGGAGTGTGTTGGGTGAATATGTAAAACAAAAAAAAGTACATTTGTTATTTCTGCAGGAGACGCATAGTGATGTGGTGAATGAAGTTGATTGGGGGCTCTGGTGGAAAGGGGCAAGTGTGTTGAGCCATGGGACAAATCTTAGTGCAGGGGTGGCAGTCCTTTTTGCACCGGGTCTGTCTGTAAAAATTTGCTCCTCAAAGGAAGTGTGTAAGGGTAGGTTGCTTGTTGTTAAAGCAGAAATTAACAGCATGGGTTTTGTTTTTATAAATGTGTATGCGCCTAACACAGGGAGAGAAAGAGGGGTTCTATTTGGGAGTCTTAGACAGGAACTCTCACAAGTAGCGCCTGAGGAGACGCTGGTGATCGGAGGTGACTGGAACTGTACAATGGATTTTACAAAAGACAGAAATGGGGAAGAGCCTAATTCAGTGTCAGTGGGAGTGTTAGGGGACATCATTAATCAGTTTGACCTAGTGGATGTTTGGAGAACTAAACATCCAAACACAAGACAGTATACATGGGTGAAGGTTTTTGGGGCTAGGGTGAGTGCAGCCCGACTTGATCGTTTTTACATATCTAGGAATCAGAGCAATAGGCTGCTGGGCGCTACCATTCTCCCAGTGGGGTTTTCGGACCATCACATAACCATGGCTCGGCTGTCTATTTCACCAGGGCCCCGGCAGGCATCTTATTGGAAGTTCAATGTAAAGCTCTTACAAGATGCCACTTTTTGCTCAGTTTTCCAGACCTTTTGGGAAAGGTGGGGGCAGCGAAGAGAGGAGTATGAGTCTCTGAGTCAATGGTGGGATGTGGGGAAAGTGCAGATTCGGTTTTCTGTCAACAGTACACAGCTCTCTCATCATCAGAGGCTAGGAGAGTATTGGGGGAACTAGAGCGGTGTATTAGTGAGATGGAGGTAGAGATGGTGGGGTAAGGCAATGTAGGCCTCCAGGCTAATTTAGCCGAATTACGTAGGGACCTGGGCAGTTTTTTCCAGGTTAAAGCAAAGGGAGCACTTGTAAGAGCTAGGTTCTCCATGCTCAAGGAGATGGATGCTCCCAGCTCCTTCTTCTTTGGTTTGGAAAGACAGAGCAGTGAAGCCAAGGGTATGCATTGTCTACGGCTGTCTGATGGGCGGGTGACCTCTGTGGTGGGGGAGATGCGGGAGCGGACTGTGGAGTTTTATACTGAATTGTATAGGGCAGAAATGTGTGATCCTATGTGTGCTCAGGTCTTGTTCGCAGGACTCCCTAAGCTCTCTCGGGCACAGAGGGATGAAATGGACATTCCTCTGTTGTCACATGAACTGGCAGAGGCCGTAACCCAGATGTCCCCCGGTCGTGCACCGGGGGTCGATGGACTCCCAGTGGAGTTTTACAAAAAATTCTGGGGAATAATTGGACAGGACTTCTTTTGCGTCTTGCGTGAATGCATCGGGGTAGGAGAGTTGCCGATGAGCTGCCGTCGGGCGGCTCTGACTCTCCTGCCCAAAAAAGGGGACTTGTGTGAACTTAAGAACTGGAGGCCTGTGGCATTACTCTGTGCGGACTACAAGATTTTTGCCAAGGTCCTCTCTAACAGACTGAAGTCCCATCTGGACTCTATAATACACAAGGACCAGACATATTGTGTACCGGGACGCTCAATCACGGACAACTTGTTCTTGATTAGGGACATGTTGGACTTGTCGAGAGGTTCTAATGTGAACTTTGGACTGGTCTCTTTAGATCAAGAGAAGGCTTTTGATAGAGTGGATCATGAGTATCTGTTTAATGTGATGTCTGTGTTTGGGTTTGGGAAGAGTTTTGTGACCTGTGTGAAGCTGTTGTATGCTGGGGTGTCATGTATGGTTAAGGTGGGAGGGGGGCTCAGTAGGCCAGTCTGGGTGAGACGGGGCATTAGACAAGGATGCCCTCTATCTGGGCAGCTATACACACTAGCCATTGAGCCTTTTTTAGGACTGCTACGCAGGAGACTGCAGGGAGTGTGCTGGACAGGCATGGGTGTGGTGACAGGAATAGCAGTCTCAGCATACGCAGATGATGTTTCTGTGATGGTCAGGGATGGGCAAGATATGCAGGAACTAGAGACCAGTCTGAAGGTGTACGAGGGAGCTTCATCAGCTAAGGTAAACTGGGGAAAGAGCAAAGCTCTGTTATGTGGGGCATGGGGGGATAGGGCTCCTCCTCTGCTTCCAGGGGGTTTGCAGTGGGGTTGTGAAGGGCTTAAAGTGTTGGGGGTGTACCTGGGCTCGGAGAGGTGGGTCAGGAAGAACTGGGAGGGGCTGTCACAGGCAGTGGTGTCAAGACTGGCCAGGTGGAGGTGGCTCCTATCCCAAGTGTCATATAGAGGGAGGGTGCTGATAATTAACAACCTGGTGGCATCTTCCTTGTGGCATAAACTGGCTGTCCTCAACCCCCCCGCCGGTCTGCTTGCAGACCTGCAACGCAAGCTGGTGGATTTCTTTTGGTCGGGACATCACTGGCTGAAGGCAGCAGTGTTGTACATGACCGTCCACGAAGGAGGACAGGGCCTGGTGGAACTGGAGAGCAGGATGGCTGCTTTCCGGCTAAAGGCGGTGCAGAGACTGCTGTATCATACCGATGTTGGCTGGAGGGAACCAGCATGCGCACTGCTGAGGAGAGCTGGTGGATTAGGGTTGGACCGGCAGCTGTTCCTCATGAAGCTGGAGAGGCTGAGTACAGCAGGTCTCTCAGAGTTTTACTCTGCGGTGCTGAGGGCCTGGCAGCTGCTAAGGCCCATACGAGAAGGGGGTGTGGAGCCTGGGCAGTGGGTGTGGGAGGAGCCTATTTTCCACAACCCAGCCATCCCTTTGAGATCGGTTACAGTCTGCCACCCTGCAGAGGCAACTGATGGCAGGGGGTTTACGAAGGCTAGGTGACCTGAGACTGCTGGGAGAGGAGGGGTGGAAAACCCCGGAGGTCTTGGCGCAACAAACAGGAATAACGTCTCTTAGACTGTTGGAGAGATTCCTGGAGGAGGTCCAGGAGGCACTGTCTGAGCAGGTAAGGGGGGTGTTTGAGAGGCCAAAGGGAGAGGGGCCACCAATGTTTCCGCCACTGCAGGTGACGGCAGAGACTGGAGACTGGCAAGGGGCTCTGGAGGACTTGTTAGATTTTAACACTCCGAGCCTGGGGGAATTTGAGGGGGTGGGAGGTAAAGCTCTCTACAACCTCTGCGTTAAGGTTAGGAACATTAGAAGTCTAACAGGAGTGAAGGCACATCAGTGGCAGGGGGTATGTGGGGCGGAGAGTATGGTGGGTTTTAGATGGAGGGCGCTCTACAAACCCCCAGTACCAAAGAGGTCAGGGGACCTCCAGTGGAGGGTTCTTCATGGAGCCCTGGCCACTAACAGCTGGTTGGCACGTGTTGATCCGGGAATTGGGCAGGGGTGTCCTTTCTGTCAAATGAATGAAACTGTGATTCATGTGTTTTCTGTGTGCACCAGGTTAATGCCATTAATGTCTCTGTTGGAATGTCTGTGTGAGAGGTTGGGGGTGGTTTTTGCTGTTGGGATGTTTATAATGGGATACAGGTATTCGAGTAAGGAGAAAGAAAAATGTGTTTTGTTGAATTTTCTGTTTGCTCAGGCAAAATTAGCTATTTGGCTAACAAGGAGAAACAGGGTCAAAGGTGGGGGGATAACAGACCCTTTACTATTGTTTAATGGGATGGTCTCTGCGCGCCTTAGGGTTGAGTTTGAGTTCTATAAACTGATCAAATGTGTGGAGATGTTTGAGGAGATATGGTGTGTTGGGGGGGCTGTCTGTATTGCTGGGGAAGATGTTTTGGATATACGGTTGTAGGAGAGGGTATTGTTTTTGTGTATGGTGATGTTGGTTTGTATCATGTGGTAGATGGAAAGGTGAGTATGGTACATGTATGCAGTACAGGATATATTTTTGTTTTTTTATTTTTAGGGGGGGGTGAGTGTTAAATGAAATGAGAATGTTTCAATAAAGAAAGACAAAAAGTCAAAGTCTCTCTCTCTCTCTCTCTCTCTCTCTCTCTCTCTCTCTCTCTCTCTCTCTCTCTCTCTCTCTCTCTCTCTCTCTCTCTCTCAAGTCCCTCATTGTGAAAACTGTTAGAATTTCAAATACACCAGCCATGTCTATGTGAGTGGCTCATGTTAGCTGTTTCATTTATTCAGCCACAGCTCTCCTCAACTCAAAGTCCTTTCTGTTAACACCATGTTCTCAGAGCGGAGCGTGGCTCATACACAGAAATAGAGTTCTAATGCTAAAGACTAACCATCCCCACTAAAACATAGCCACACACAGGACCAAGCAAACCAGGAAATGGACGGATGCCTACATTGACAATCTGAGTAACTAAATGAACAAAATGGAGACTGAACAGCTCCTCTAAATCGCTACATTCAAACCCAGCTTAAGAAAACGGAGACAGCAGTTTGTTATTATTATTATTATTAATTGTTGTTGAGACAGAAATAAGTACAATGCTTCTGAGACAGACGTGGAAGACGGACAGGTGAAACAGAATGACTGTCTTTGGACCAGGTGAGACAGAAGTGGAAGACGGACAGGTGAAACAGAATGACTGTCTTTGGACCAGGTGAGACAGAAGTGGAAGAGGGACAGGTGAAACAGAATGACTGTCTTTGGACCAGGTGAGACAGAAGTTGAAGAGGGACAGGTGAAACAGAATGACTGTCTTTGGACCAGGTGAGACAGACAGTATTTAAAGCTGGGATCCTTAATGGTGAAACAGTCAGGTCCATTTGGGATGTCCCTTCCAACTGTTTTTCCCTCAGACATCATTGTTTTCCCCTCAGACATCATTGTTTTTCCCTCAGACATCACTGTTTTTCCCTCAGACATCACTGTTTTTCCCTCAGACATCACTGTTTTTCCCTCAGACATCATTGTTTTCCCTCAGACATCATTGTTCTTCCCTCAAACATCACTGTTTTTCCCTCAGACATCACTGTTTTTCCCTCAGACATAACTGTTTTTCCCTCAGACATAACTGTTTTTCCCTCAGACATCACTGTTTTTCCCTCAGACATCACTGTTTTTCCCTCAGACATCA
>NC_092096.1:15069336-15079336 GCF_045679555.1 Salvelinus alpinus
ACAGAGAAACACAGAGAGAGAGAGAGAGTGAGAAAGAGAGAGAGAGAGAGTCTGCTATAGTCTCCTCTATCTCTACTGACCTGATTTAAAGTGTAACATGATCCACAGATTGTTCTCTCTGTCAACATTAACATATTTTATTAATCTCATCAAATGACCATCGATATTCCCCCCACATCCTGATGAGCTCATGATTAGAGACCTCGTGTGTCCCAAATAGTGGACTACTTCTGACAGGCTCTGATAGTGTCATGTCAGACACACTGCCTGGTCATTATCCATCATGATCCTGTTGTCCTTGTCTAAATGTATTTTACTGATCAGTTACTCTGGGAGGTCACACACACACACACACACACACACACACACACACACACACACACACACACACACACACACACACACACACACACACACACACACACACACACACACACACACACACACACACACACACACACACACACACACACACACACACAAACACACACACAGGAAAATATTAGTATGTAAAGTAGGTGTTTTAATTAATGTGCGACCACAAAGCAGCCATACTGTATTAATTATCTCCCCCTTATCACTCCCTGCACTGGAAAGGAAGTACGTGTGTGTCTGAGTGTGTGTCTGAGTGTGTGTGTGAGTGTGTGTCTGAGTGTGTGTGTGTGTGTGTGTGTGTGTGACAACTTCCTGTGTTGAGATATACCCAGCATTCTCAGGGTCATATACAGACAGAAGACTAGTCGCCGTAGCACCGGGACAACGCAAAGTTAATATCATCGTGGTGGAGAGAGAGGACTGATCCTGTGATAGGCTGCAGATATGAAGGACTGGGGTTCAGATCAGTTTGAGAGGGAGGTAGTAGAGGACAGGAGAGGACAGGAGATGGTGAGAGCCAGGGATGTTACTGATGGGAGGACACCTGAGATGAGAGGACACCTGAGATGAGAGGACACCTGAGATGAGAGGACACCTGAGATGAGAGGACACCTGAGATGGGAGGACACCTGAGATGGGAGGACACCTGAGATGGGAGGACACCTGAGATGGGAGGACACCTGAGATGGGAGGACACCTGAGATGAGAGGACACCTGAGATGGGAGGACACCTGAGATGGGAGGACATCTATTCTAGGCCTGCATCCCAAATGGCACCCCTATTGACTGTGGACTGAGACATAAAGCCCCTGTCTGGGTGTATGAGACATAAAGCCCCTGTCTGGGTGTATGAGACATAAAGCCCCTGTCTGGGTGTATGAGACATAAAGCCCCTGTCTGGGTGTATGAGACATAAAGCCCCTGTCTGGGTGTATGAGACATAAAGCCCCTGTCTGGGTGTATGAGACATAAAGCCCCTGTCTGGGTGTATGAGACATAAAGCCCCTGTCTGGGTGTATGAGACATAAAGCCCCTGTCTGGGTGTATGAGACATAAAGCCCCTGTCTGGGTGTATGAGACATAAAGCTCCTGTCTGGGTGTATGAGACATAAAGCCCCTGTCTGGGTGTATGAGACATAAAGCCCCTGTCTGGGTGTATGAGACATAAAGCCCCTGTCTGGGTGTATGAGACATAAAGCCCCTGTCTGGGTGTCCGTGCTCCTTCGGTGTTCCTACTGGCCACAGGGTCGTTCTCCAATCCTCCTCTCTCCCATCCTCCTCTCTCCCATCCTCCTCTCTCCCATCCTCCTCTCTCCCATCCTCCTCTCTCCCATCCTCCTCTCTCCCATCCTCCTCTCTCCCATCCTCCTCTCTCCCATCCTCCACCCCCAGGACCTTGCATTAGTTCTGGCTGCTTGGAGCCCAACAGAGCCTCACCTCCTAGATCACCCTGAGCTCGTCCCCTGCAGACCCCAGGGACCCTCACGCTGCCACAATTTCATCAATCTTCCCCGTGCTGGCAGGCTACTGTGACCCGTGGGGACTCCAGAATGGCCACCTGCCTTGAGCATTCAGAGAAGAGATAGAAGTGTTGTGTTGTTCAGACATGTAGTTACTACTGTACTGGGTTCACACAGCTACCTCCCTCTATTTACTACTGTACTGGGTTCACACAGCTACCTCCCTCTATTTACTACTGTACTGGGTTCACACAGCTACCTCCCTCTAGTTACTACTGTACTGGGTTCACACAGCTACCTCCCTCTATTTAATACTGTACTGGGTTCACACAGCTACCTCCCTCTAGTTACTACTGTACTGGGTTCACACAGCTACCTCCCTCTAGTTACTACTGTACTGGGTTCACACAGCTACCTCCCTCTAGTTACTACTGTACTGAGTTCACACAGCTACCTCCCTCTAGTTACTACTGTGCTGGGTTCACACAGCTACCTCCCTCTAGTTACTACTGTACTGGGTTCACACAGCTACCTCCCTCTAGTTACTACTGTGCTGGGTTCACACAGCTACCTCCCTCTAGTTACTACTGTACTGGGTTCACACAGCTACCCCCCTCTAGTTACTACTGTACTGGGTTCACACAGCTACCTCCCTCCAGTTACTACTGTACTGGGTTCACACAGCTACCTCCCTCTAGTTACTACTGTACTGGGTTCACACAGCTACCCCCCTCTAGTTACTACTGTACTGGGTTCACACAGCTACCTCCCTCCAGTTACTACTGTACTGGGTTCACACAGCTACCTCCCTCTAGTTACTACTGTACTGGGATCACACAGCTACCTCCCTCTAGTTACTACTGTACTGGGTTCACACAGCTACCTCCCTCTAGTTACTACTGTGCTGGGTTCACACAGCTACCCCCCTCTAGTTACTACTGTACTGGGTTCACACAGCTACCTCCCTCCAGTTACTACTGTACTGGGTTCACACAGCTACCTCCCTCTAGTTACTACTGTACTGGGTTCACACAGCTACCTCCCTCCAGTCACTACTGTACTGGGTTAACACAGCTACCTCCCTCTAGTTACTACTGTACTGGGTTCACACAGCTACCCCCCTCTAGTTACTACTGTACTGGGTTCACACAGCTACCTCCCTCTAGTTACTACTGTACTGGGTTCACACAGCTACCTCCCTCCAGTTACTACTGTACTGGGTTCACACAGCTACCTCCCTCTAGTTACTACTGTACTGGGTTCACACAGCTACCTCCCTCTAGTTACTACTGTACTGGGTTCACACAGCTACCTCCCTCTAGTTACTACTGTACTGGGTTCACACAGCTACCTCCCTCTAGTTACTACTGTACTGGGTTCACACAGCTACCTCCCTCTAGTTACTACTGTACTGGGTTCACACAGCTACCTCCCTCTAGTTACTACTGTACTGGGTTCACACAGCTACTCCCTCTAGTTACTACTGTCTGGGTTCACACAGCTACCTCCCTCTAGTTACTACTGTCTGGGTTCACACAGCTACCCCCTCTAGTTACTACTGTACTGGGTTCACAGCTACCCCCTCAGTTACTACTGTACTGGGTTCACACAGCTACCTCCCTCAGTTACTACTGTACTGGGTTCACACAGCTACCCCCCTCTAGTTACTACTGTACTGGGTTCACACAGCTACCTCCCTCCAGTTACTACTGTACTGGGTTCACACAGCTACCTCCCTCTAGTTACTACTGTACTGGGATCACACAGCTACCTCCCTCTAGTTACTACTGTACTGGGTTCACACAGCTACCTCCCTCTAGTTACTACTGTGCTGGGTTCACACAGCTACCCCCCTCTAGTTACTACTGTACTGGGTTCACACAGCTACCTCCCTCCAGTTACTACTGTACTGGGTTCACACAGCTACCTCCCTCTAGTTACTACTGTACTGGGTTCACACAGCTACCTCCCTCCAGTCACTACTGTACTGGGTTAACACAGCTACCTCCCTCTAGTTACTACTGTACTGGGTTCACACAGCTACCCCCCTCTAGTTACTACTGTACTGGGTTCACACAGCTACCTCCCTCTAGTTACTACTGTACTGGGTTCACACAGCTACCTCCCTCCAGTTACTACTGTACTGGGTTCACACAGCTACCTCCCTCCAGTTACTACTGTACTGGGTTCACACAGCTACCCCCCTCCAGTTACTACTGTACTGGGTTCACACAGCTACCTCCCTCTAGTTACTACTGTACTGGGTTCACACAGCTACCTCCCTCTAGTTACTACTATACTGGGTTCACACAGCTACCTCCCTCTAGTTACTACTGTACTGGGTTCACACAGCTACCTCCCTCTAGTTACTACTGTACTGGGTTCACACAGCTACCTCCCTCTAGTTACTACTGTACTGGGTTCACACAGCTACCTCCCTCTAGTTACTACTGTACTGGGTTCACACAGCTACCCCCCTCTAGTTACTACTGTACTGGGTTCACACAGCTACCCCCCTCTAGTTACTACTGTACTGGGTTCACACAGCTACCTCCCTCCAGTTACTACTGTACTGGGTTCACACAGCTACCCCCCTCTAGTTACTACTGTACTGGGTTCACACAGCTACCTCCCTCTAGTTACTACTGTACTGGGTTCACACAGCTACCCCCCTCCAGTTACTACTGTACTGGGTTCACACAGCTACCTCCCTCTAGTTACTACTGTACTGGGTTCACACAGCTACCTCCCTCCTCTTTTACACACACTCTAATCAGTCATGTAGATCTAGAGAGAGAGAGAGAGAGGGGGGAGAGAGAGAGTGGGGGGAGTGGGGGGGGAGAGAGAGAGGGGGAGAGAGAGAGTGGGGGGAGTGGGGGGGAGAGAGAGAGAGGGGGGAGAGAGAGAGTAGGGGGAGTGGGGGGGAGAGAGAGAGGGGGGGAGTGGGGGGAGAGGGGGGAGAGAGAGAGAGCAAGAGATAAAGGGAGAAGGAGAGAGGGGAGAGTGTGTGTGTGTGTGATCTGTGAACATGATGGTTCAGTGGACAATGTGTCTATGACTCTGCCTGCAGTGTTTAACAGGAACAATCACCTACCATCCTGCCACAGGCAACTGCTAATATTCCCCCATACAGACATGTTATCAGAGGTCCCATCTCCACGCACCGCTAGGCTTAACATACAATAAACAAACGAGGCATGACACGCGTTAGCAGGGCTGATTCCACAACGGTGAGGCCAGCTAGGCTAATAACCATTATGGAAATAGGGGGTATTAATAGTTATTGAGTAATCCCTGCCACCTCTACCATCCAACACACTGTACAGCTAAAGGTTGGTGGGTGTGTGTGTGTGTGGGTGGGTGTGTGTCTGTGCGTGTGTGTGTGTGTGGGGGTGTGTATATGTGTGTGTGCGTGTGTCTGTTTGTGTGTGTGTGTCTATGTATGTGTGTGTGTGTGTGTGTGTGTGTGTGTGTGTGTGTGTGTGTGTGTGTGTGTGTGTGTGTGTGTGTGTGTGTGTGTGTGTGTGTGTGTGTGTGTGTGTGTGTGTGTGTGTGTGCGTGCGTGTGTGTGAAATCCATTGACGCTCCCATCCATCCAACTATATGCAAATACCAATAATGTGTAATGTAAACCGGTCCTGAACATAATTTCTCTCATTGTTCCACTGTTATGTTCTGTCTACATGGTATCCTGTCAGGTTCTGTTCTGTCTACATGGTATCCTGTTGGGTTATGGTCTGTCTACATGGTATCCTGTCAGGTTATGTTCTGTCTACATGGTATCCTGTCAGGTTCTGTTCTGTCTACATGGTATCCTGTCAGGTTATGTTCTGTCTACATGGTATCCTGTCAGGTTCTGTTCTGTCTACATGGTATCCTGTCAGGTTCTGTTCTGTCTACATGGTATCCTGTCAGGTTCTGTTCTGTCTACATGGTATCCTGTCAGGTTATGTTCTGTCTACATGGTATCCTGTTGGGTTATGTTCTGTCTACATGGTATCCTGTCGGGTTCTGTTCTGTCTACATGGTATCCTGTCAGGTTCTGTTCTGTCTACATGGTATCCTGTTGGGTTATGTTCTGTCTACATGGTATCCTGTCAGGTTATGTTCTGTCTACATGGTATCCTGTCAGGTTCTGTTCTGTCTACATGGTATCCTGTCAGGTTATGTTCTGTCTACATGGTATCCTGTCGGGTTATGTTCTGTCTACATGGTATCCTGTCAGGTTATGTTCTGTCTACATGGTATCCTGTCAGGTTCTGTTCTGTCTACATGGTATCCTGTCAGGTTCTGTTCTGTCTACATGGTATCCTGTCAGGTTATGTTCTGTCTACATGGTATCCTGTCAGGTTATGTTCTGTCTACATGGTATCCTGCTGGGTTATGTTCTGTCTACATGGTATTCTGTCAGGTTATGTTCTGTCTACATGGTATCATGTTGGGTTATGTTCTGTCTACATGGTATCCTGTCAGGTTATGTTCTGTCTACATGGTATCCTGTCAGGTTATGTTCTGTCTACATGGTATCCTGTCAGGTTATGTTCTGTCTACATGGTATCCTGTTGGGTTATGTTCTGTCTACATGGTATCCTGCTGGGTTATGTTCTGTCTACATGGTATCCTGTCAGGTTATGTTCTGTCTACAATGTATCCTGTTGGGTTATGTTCTGTTTACATGGTATCCTGTCAGGTTTGTTCTGTCTACATGGTATCCTGTTGGGTTATGTTCTGTCTACATGGTATCCTGTTGGGTTATGTTCTGTCTACATGGTATCCTGTCAGGTTCTGTTCTGTTTACATGGTATCCTGTCAGGTTTTGTTCTGTCTACATGGTATCCTGTTGGGTTATGTTCTGTCTACATGGTATCCTGTCAGGTTATGTTCTGTCTACATGGTATCCTGTCAGGTTATGTTCTGTCTACATGGTATCCTGTCAGGTTCTGTTCTGTTTACATGGTATCCTGTCAGGTTATGTTCTGTCTACATGGTATCCTACTGGGTTATGTTCTGTCTACATGGTATCCTACTGGGTTTTGTTATGTCTACATGGTATCCTGTTGGGTTATGTCCTGTCTACATGGTATCCTGTCAGGTTTTGTTCTGTCTACATGGTATCCTGTCGGGTTATGTTCTGTATACATGGTATCCTGTTGGGTTATGTTCTGTCTACATGGTATCCTGTCAGGTTATGTTCTGTCTACATGGTATCCTGTCAGGTTCTGTTCTGTTTACATGGTATCCTGTCAGGTTATGTTCTGTCTACATGGTATCCTACTGGGTTATGTTCTGTCTACATGGTATCCTACTGGGTTTTGTTATGTCTACATGGTATCCTGTTGGGTTATGTCCTGTCTACATGGTATCCTGTCAGGTTCTGTTCTGTCTACATGGTATCCTGTCAGGTTATGTTCTGTCTACATGGTATCCTGTCAGGTTATGTTCTGTCTACATGGTATCCTGTCAGGTTATGTTCTGTCTACATGGTATCCTGTCAGGTTTTGTTCTGTCTACATGGTATCCTGCTGGGTTATGTTCTGTCTACATGGTATCCTGTCAGGTTATGTTCTGTCTACATGGTATCCTGTCAGGTTATGTTCTGTCTACATGGTATCCTGTCAGGTTATGTTCTGTCTACATGGTATCCTGTCAGGTTATGTTCTGTCTACATGGTATCCTGTCAGGTTATGTTCTGTCTACATGGTATCCTTCTGTATAAACTGTTGGGTGTCTTTATGTTTAATTAAACTATCCTACTGGGTTATGTTGTAGTATAAACTGTAGGGTTTCTTAATGTTTCAATAAGATGGCACAGCGGACAGGAATAATCACTAGGTGAAATGACGTGTGGGCAAATTACTGGTTTTAGTTCTCCCTTCCCCTGAAGTCATGCTGGGTGAAGTGTGTGTTAGTGTGTGTGTGTGTGTGTGTGTGTGTGTGTCAGACCTGTGAAGACTATAGTTTAACTATGCTTTGTGGAAGGTAGCTTTTGTTGTTGCTACCTTCAACTAATAGCAGGGCTGTATCTAGAACTGTATGTTGGATTGGCTGTCTTCAACTAATAGCAGGGCTGTATCTAGAACTGTATGTTGGATTGGCTGTCTTCAACTAATGGCAGGGCTGTATCTAGAACTGTATGTTGGATTGGCTGTCTTCAACTAATGACATGGCCTTATCTGGAATTGTATGTTGAGGATAGAAATAGAATGAACAGAGCCCAATCTCCTATCCTATTCCAATCTATCTGACAGTCATATTAGATCTACACAATACATTTCTATGTGAACATTCTGTAACTGTCCATTCCCCTGAAGGTCCATTGTCCCAGCTGTACATTATTAAGTCAAATCAATTCATCAATTATATTTTGTACCGATGAGTACAAATTAAGTTGTGATGCTCAACTACTGTATGACTCTTAATTAATTTGATGAAATAAGGCAGAGAAATTCAAAGCCGTTTGCAAACATCGCATACAGCAATTTGGATCCTTAGCGAAAACAACCTCGAACCTCTTTGTCCGTCTGAGGGTAAGTTTCCTTGTTTCAAACTTTAAGGGGATAATTGACTCACATTACAAACAAACATGATGTTCCATCTACCTTGGCTGTAGTTGATTCGAGAAGGCTGTCATAAGGTGAATGCACCAATTTGTAAGTCGCTCTGGATAAGAGCGTCCGCTAAATGACTTAAATGTAAATGTAAAATGTAAGGCAGCTTTGGGATATTTCCTTTCCTTTCAACACATAACAGCCATATTCTGTTACCGGTAGCATTCTCAGTAACACTAAACATTAAAACGGTTCTTGTTCCCGTGTCATAAAACGGTAATTACTTTTGGACCAACATTTTATTAGCTTGTTGTTACATGATACTTTGGTAATTGCATTTTAACTGAAGAGCAATGAGATGAGACTGTACACAAGAGGAATAGTGACTGTTCTTTATTCCACGTATGGAATAACTCCCTTAAAATGCCATTATAAAGCCCTTTCCAAAGTCCTATGTAACTTCAATGTTGCTATTGTTATAATCACTAAATTACTACATATGTACCAGACCTGGATGTCAAGTGTCTAGTGGATTACCTGTCTCTCTCATGATGAACATATATCTGTTAGTCATTTTAAATCTCATTATGAACATATATCTGTTAGTCATTTTAAATCTCATTATGAACATATATCTGTTAGTCATTTTAAATCTCATTATGAACATATATCTGTTAGTCATTTTAAAGCTCATGATGAACATATATCTGTTAGTCATTTTAAATCTCATTATGAACATATATCTGTTAGTCATTTTAAATCTCATGTTGAACATATATCTGTTAGTCATTTTAAAGCTCATGATGAACATATATCCGTTAGTCATTTTAAATCTCATTATGAACATATATCTGTTAGTCATTTTAAAGCTGAAAAAGCTGTATACTTTAACGCTGAGGCGATTCCATGTCCCTCGTGTATTTCATTTTAGGATAGAGGCTCCAGTGGGGTCCAAAATTGATAAACGACACCCTTGATAAAGACGAGCAATAATGGCTGTATACAATAAACAGTTTAATTAAGTACTGAGCTACACTGAGTGGACAAAACATTAAGAACACCGTCCTAATATTCAGTTGCACCCCCTCTTTTGCCCTCAGAACAGCCTCAATTCATCGGGACGTGGACTCTACAAGGTGTGGAAAGCGTTCCACGGGGACGCTGGTCCACGTTGACTCCAGTGTTCCACGGGGATGCTGGTCCTTGTTGACTCCAGCGTTCCACAGGGATGCTGGCCCATGTTGACTCCAGTGTTCCACGGGGATGCTGGTCCATGTTGACTCCAGTGTTCCACGGGGATGCTGGTCCATGTTGACTCCAGTGTTCCACGGGGATGCTGGTCCATGTTGACTCCAGTGTTCCACGGGGATGCTGGTCCATGTTGACTCCAGTGTTCCACGGGGATGCTGGTCCATGTTGACTCCAGTGTTCCACGGGGATGATGGTCCATGTTGACTACAGTGTTCCACGGGGATGCTGGTCCATGTTGACTCCAGTGTTCCACAGGGAGGCTGGTCCATGTTGACTCCAGCGTTCCACGGGGATGCTGGTCCATGTTGACTCCAGTGTTCCACGGGGATGCTGGTCCACGTTGACTCCAGTGTTCCACGGGGATGC
>NC_092096.1:15081836-15091881 GCF_045679555.1 Salvelinus alpinus
CCACAGGAAAACAGAGATGACTCTGGGCTATTTAAACATAAAGCTGAATGGTGATCGATTTTCACAGGGGGATTTGCACCTCAAATGTACTTTTAAAATAACAACATTTTACTGCAATCTCCTGAGGGATAAAGGAATCCTGCCTAGCAGGCTGCAGGGAGACAGAGATGTTCATTTTCAATGCATCTGGAGACAGAATACAGCAACTGTAACTACAGTAGTGTCATAGAATAGAGTTGGACCAATAGAATGTCATCTGGACATTCTAAGAGACAGCATAACTACAGTAGTGTCATAGAATAGAGTTGGACCAATAGAATGTCATCTGGACATTCTAAGAGACAGCATAACTAAAGTAGTGTCATAGAATAGAGTTGGACCAATAGAATGACATCTGGACATTCTAAGAGACAGCATGACTACAGTAGTGTCATCTGGACATTCTAAGAGACAGCATAACTACAGTAGTGTAATCTGGACATTCTAAGAGACAGCATAACTACAGTAGTGTCATCTGGACATTCTAAGAGACAGCATAACTACAGTAGTGTAATCTGGACATTCTAAGAGACAGCATGACTACAGTAGTGTCATCTGGACATTCTAAGAGACAGCATGACTACAGTAGTGTCATCTGGACATTCTAAGAGACAGCATGACTACAGTAGAGTCATCTGGACATTCTAAGAGACAGCATAACTACAGTAGTGTCATCTGGACATTCTAAGAGACAGCATAACTACAGTAGTGTAATCTGGACATTCTAAGAGACAGCATAACTACAGTAGTGTCATCTGGACATTCTAAGAGACAGCATGACTACAGTAGTGTCATCTGGACATTCTAAAAGACAGCATAACTACAGTAGAGTCATCTGGACATTCTAAGAGACAGCATAACTACAGTAGTGTCATCTGGACATTCTAAGAGACAGCATAACTACAGTAGTGTCATCTGGACATTCTAAGAGACAGCATAACTACAGTAGTGTCATCTGGACATTCTAAGAGACAGCATGACTACAGCAGTGTCATCTGGACATTCTAAGAGACAGCATAACTACAGTAGTGTCATCTGGACATTCTAAGAGACAGCATGACTACAGCAGTGTCATCTGGACATTCTAAGAGACAGCATGACTACAGTAGTGTCATCTGGACATTCTAAGAGACAGCATGACTACAGTAGTGTCATCTGGACATTCTAAGAGACAGCATAACTACAGTAGAGTCATCTGGACATTCTAAGAGACAACATAACTACAGTAGTGTCATCTGGACATTCTAAGAGACAGCATGACTACAGTAGTGTCATCTGGACATTCTAAGAGACAGCATAACTACAGTAGTGTCATCTGAACATTCTAAGAGACAGCATAACTACAGTCATCTGGACATTCTAAGAGAGAGCATGACTACAGTAGTGTCACCTGGACATTCTAAGAGACAGCATGACTACAGTAGTGTCATCTGGACATTCTAAGAGACAGCATAACTACAGTAGAGTCATCTGGACATTCTAAGAGACAACATAACTACAGTAGTGTCATCTGGACATTCTAAGAGACAGCATGACTACAGTAGTGTCATCTGGACGTTCTAAGAGACAGCATGACTACAGTAGTGTCATCTGGACATTCTAAGAGACAGCATAACTACAGTAGAGTCATCTGGACATTCTAAGAGACAACATGACTACAGTAGTGTCATCTGGACATTCTAAGAGACAGCATGACTACAGTAGTGTCATCTGGACATTCTAAGAGACAGCATGACTACAGTAGTGTCATCTGGACATTCTAAGAGACAGCATGACTACAGTAGTGTCATCTGGACATTCTAAGAGACAGCATAACTACAGTAGTGTCATCTGAACATTCTAAGAGACAGCATAACTACAGTCATCTGGACATTCTAAGAGACAGCATGACTACAGTAGTGTCACCTGGACATTCTAAGAGACAGCATGACTACAGTAGTGTCATCTGGACATTCTAAGAGACATCATGACTACAGTAGTGTCATCTGGACATTCTAAGAGACAACATAACTACTGATAGTGTCATCTGGACATTCTAAGAGACAGCATAACTACAGTAGTGTCATCTGGACATTCTAAGAGACACCATGACTACAGTAGAGTCATCTGGACATTCTAAGAGACAGCATGACTACAGTAGTGTCATCTGGACATTCTAAGAGACAGCATGACTACAGTAGTGTCATCTGGACATTCTAAGAGACAGCATGACTACAGTAGTGTCATCTGGACATTCTAAGAGACAGCATGACTACAGTAGAGTCATCTGGACATTCTAAGAGACAGCATAACTACAGTAGTGTCATCTGGACATTCTAAGAGACAACATAACTACAGTAGTGTTATCTGGACATTCTAAGAGACAGCATGACTACAGTAGTGTCATCTGGACATTCTAAGAGACAGCATGACTACAGTAGAGTCATCTGGACATTCTAAGAGACAGCATGACTACAGTAGTGTCATCTGGACATTCTAAGAGACAGCATGACTACAGTAGTGTCATCTGGACATTCTAAGAGACAGCATAACTACAGTAGTGTCATCTGGACATTCTAAGAGACAACATGACTACAGTAGTGTCATCTGGACATTCTAAGAGACAGCATAACTACAGTAGTGTCATCTGGACATTCTAATAGACAGCATGACTACAGTAGTGTCATCTGGACATTCTAAGAGACAGCATAACTACAGTAGTGTCATCTGGACATTCTAAGAGAAAGCATAACTACAGTAGTGTCATCTGGACATTCTAAGAGACAGCATGACTACAGTAGTGTCATCTGGACATTCTAAGAGACAACATAACTACAGTAGTGTCACCGGACATTCTAAGAGACAACATAACTACAGTAGTGTCATCTGGACATTCTAAGAGACAGCATGACTACAGTAGTGTCATCTGGACATTCTAAGAGACAGCATGACTACAGTAGTGTCATCTGGACATTCTAAGAGACAGCATGACTACAGTAGTGTCATCTGGACATTCTAAGAGACAACATGACTACAGTAGTGTCATCTGGACATTCTAAGAGACAGCATAACTACAGTAGTGTCATCTGGACATTCTAATAGACAGCATGACTACAGTAGTGTCATCTGGACATTCTAAGAGACAGCATAACTACAGTAGTGTCATCTGAACATTCTAAGAGACAGCATAACTACAGAAGTGTCATCTGTACATTCTAAGAGACAGCATGACTACAGTAGTGTCATCTGGACATTCTAAGAGAGCATGACTACAGTAGTGTCATCTGGACATTCTAAGAGACAGCATGACTACAGTAGTGTCATCTGGACATTATAAGAGACAGCATGACTACAGTAGTGTCATCTGGACGTTCTAAGAGACAGCATGACTACAGTAGTGTCATCTGGACATTCTAAGAGACAGCATAACTACAGTAGTGTCATCTGGACATTCTAAGAGACAACATGACTACAGTAGTGTCATCTGGACATTCTAAGAGACAGCATAACTACAGTAGTGTCATCTGGACATTCTAATAGACAGCATGACTACAGTAGTGTCATCTGGACATTCTAAGAGACAGCATAACTACAGTAGTGTCATCTGAACATTCTAAGAGACAGCATAACTACAGTAGTGTCATCTGGACATTCTAAGAGACAGCATGACTACAGTAGTGTCATCTGGACATTCTAAGAGACAACATAACTACAGTAGTGTCATCTGGACATTCTAAGAGACAACATAACTACAGTAGTGTCATCTGGACATTCTAAGAGACAGCATGACTACAGTAGTGTCATCTGGACATTCTAAGAGACAGCATGACTACAGTAGTGTCATCTGGACATTCTAAGAGACAGCATGACTACAGTAGTGTCATCTGGACATTCTAAGAGACAACATGACTACAGTAGTGTCATCTGGACATTCTAAGAGACAGCATAACTACAGTAGTGTCATGTGGACATTCTAATAGACAGCATGACTACAGTAGTGTCATCTGGACATTCTAAGAGACAGCATAACTACAGTAGTGTCATCTGAACATTCTAAGAGACAGCATAACTACAGAAGTGTCATCTGGACATTCTAAGAGACAGCATGACTACAGTAGTGTCATCTGGACATTCTAAGAGAGCATGACTACAGTAGTGTCATCTGGACATTCTAAGAGACAGCATGACTACAGTAGTGTCATCTGGACATTATAAGAGACAGCATGACTACAGTAGTGTCATCTGGACGTTCTAAGAGACAGCATGACTACAGTAGTGTCATCTGAACATTCTAAGAGACAGCATGACTACAGTAGAGTCATCTGGACATTCTAAGAGACAGCATGACTACAGTAGTGTCATCTGGACATTCTAAGAGACAGCATGACTACAGTAGTGTCATCTGGACGTTTTAAGAGACAGCATGACTACAGTAGTGTCATCTGGACATTCTAAGAGACAGCATGACTACAGTAGAGTCATCTGGACATTCTAAGAGACAGCATAACTACAGTAGTGTCATCTGGACATTCTAAGAGACAGCATGACTACAGTAGTGTCATCTGGACGTTCTAAGAGACAGCATGACTACAGTAGTGTCATCTGGACATTCTAAGAGACAGCATGACTACAGTAGTGTCATCTGGACATTCTAAGAGACAGCATAACTACAGTAGTGTCATCTGGACATTCTAAGAGACAACATGACTACAGTAGTGTCATCTGGACATTCTAAGAGACAGCATAACTACAGTAGTGTCATCTGGACATTCTAATAGACAGCATGACTACAGTAGTGTCATCTGGACATTCTAAGAGACAGCATAACTACAGTAGTGTCATCTGAACATTCTAAGAGACAGCATAACTACAGTAGTGTCATCTGGACATTCTAAGAGACAGCATGACTACAGTAGTGTCATCTGGACATTCTAAGAGACAACATAACTACAGTAGTGTCATCTGGACATTCTAAGAGACAACATAACTACAGTAGTGTCATCTGGACATTCTAAGAGACAGCATGACTACAGTAGTGTCATCTGGACATTCTAAGAGACAGCATGACTACAGTAGTGTCATCTGGACATTCTAAGAGACAGCATGACTACAGTAGTGTCATCTGGACATTCTAAGAGACAACATGACTACAGTAGTGTCATCTGGACATTCTAAGAGACAGCATAACTACAGTAGTGTCATCTGGACATTCTAATAGACAGCATGACTACAGTAGTGTCATCTGGACATTCTAAGAGACAGCATAACTACAGTAGTGTCATCTGAACATTCTAAGAGACAGCATAACTACAGAAGTGTCATCTGGACATTCTAAGAGACAGCATGACTACAGTAGTGTCATCTGGACATTCTAAGAGAGCATGACTACAGTAGTGTCATCTGGACATTCTAAGAGACAGCATGACTACAGTAGTGTCATCTGGACATTATAAGAGACAGCATGACTACAGTAGTGTCATCTGGACGTTCTAAGAGACAGCATGACTACAGTAGTGTCATCTGAACATTCTAAGAGACAGCATGACTACAGTAGAGTCATCTGGACATTCTAAGAGACAGCATGACTACAGTAGTGTCATCTGGACATTCTAAGAGACAGCATGACTACAGTAGTGTCATCTGGACGTTTTAAGAGACAGCATGACTACAGTAGTGTCATCTGGACATTCTAAGAGACAGCATGACTACAGTAGAGTCATCTGGACATTCTAAGAGACAGCATAACTACAGTAGTGTCATCTGGACATTCTAAGAGACAGCATGACTACAGTAGTGTCATCTGGACGTTCTAAGAGACAGCATGACTACAGTAGTGTCATCTGGACATTCTAAGAGACAGCATAACTACAGTAGTGTCATCTGAACATTCTAAGAGACAGCATAACTACAGTCATCTGGACATTCTAAGAGACAGCATGACTACAGTAGTGTCACCTGGACATTCTAAGAGACAGCATGACTACAGTAGTGTCATCTGGACATTCTAAGAGACATCATGACTACAGTAGTGTCATCTGGACATTCTAAGAGACAACATAACTACTGATAGTGTCATCTGGACATTCTAAGAGACAGCATAACTACAGTAGTGTCATCTGGACATTCTAAGAGACACCATGACTACAGTAGAGTCATCTGGACATTCTAAGAGACAGCATGACTACAGTAGTGTCATCTGGACATTCTAAGAGACAGCATGACTACAGTAGTGTCATCTGGACATTCTAAGAGACAGCATGACTACAGTAGTGTCATCTGGACATTCTAAGAGACAGCATGACTACAGTAGAGTCATCTGGACATTCTAAGAGACAGCATAACTACAGTAGTGTCATCTGGACATTCTAAGAGACAACATAACTACAGTAGTGTTATCTGGACATTCTAAGAGACAGCATGACTACAGTAGTGTCATCTGGACATTCTAAGAGACAGCATGACTACAGTAGAGTCATCTGGACATTCTAAGAGACAGCATGACTACAGTAGTGTCATCTGGACATTCTAAGAGACAGCATGACTACAGTAGTGTCATCTGGACATTCTAAGAGACAGCATAACTACAGTAGTGTCATCTGGACATTCTAAGAGACAACATGACTACAGTAGTGTCATCTGGACATTCTAAGAGACAGCATAACTACAGTAGTGTCATCTGGACATTCTAATAGACAGCATGACTACAGTAGTGTCATCTGGACATTCTAAGAGACAGCATAACTACAGTAGTGTCATCTGAACATTCTAAGAGACAGCATAACTACAGTAGTGTCATCTGGACATTCTAAGAGACAGCATGACTACAGTAGTGTCATCTGGACATTCTAAGAGACAACATAACTACAGTAGTGTCATCTGGACATTCTAAGAGACAACATAACTACAGTAGTGTCATCTGGACATTCTAAGAGACAGCATGACTACAGTAGTGTCATCTGGACATTCTAAGAGACAGCATGACTACAGTAGTGTCATCTGGACATTCTAAGAGACAGCATGACTACAGTAGTGTCATCTGGACATTCTAAGAGACAACATGACTACAGTAGTGTCATCTGGACATTCTAAGAGACAGCATAACTACAGTAGTGTCATCTGGACATTCTAATAGACAGCATGACTACAGTAGTGTCATCTGGACATTCTAAGAGACAGCATAACTACAGTAGTGTCATCTGAACATTCTAAGAGACAGCATAACTACAGAAGTGTCATCTGGACATTCTAAGAGACAGCATGACTACAGTAGTGTCATCTGGACATTCTAAGAGAGCATGACTACAGTAGTGTCATCTGGACATTCTAAGAGACAGCATGACTACAGTAGTGTCATCTGGACATTATAAGAGACAGCATGACTACAGTAGTGTCATCTGGACGTTCTAAGAGACAGCATGACTACAGTAGTGTCATCTGAACATTCTAAGAGACAGCATGACTACAGTAGAGTCATCTGGACATTCTAAGAGACAGCATGACTACAGTAGTGTCATCTGGACATTCTAAGAGACAGCATGACTACAGTAGTGTCATCTGGACATTCTAAGAGACAGCATGACTACAGTAGTGTCATCTGGACATTCTAAGAGACAACATGACTACAGTAGTGTCATCTGGACATTCTAAGAGACAGCATAACTACAGTAGTGTCATCTGGACATTCTAATAGACAGCATGACTACAGTAGTGTCATCTGGACATTCTAAGAGACAGCATAACTACAGTAGTGTCATCTGAACATTCTAAGAGACAGCATAACTACAGAAGTGTCATCTGGACATTCTAAGAGACAGCATGACTACAGTAGTGTCATCTGGACATTCTAAGAGAGCATGACTACAGTAGTGTCATCTGGACATTCTAAGAGACAGCATGACTACAGTAGTGTCATCTGGACATTATAAGAGACAGCATGACTACAGTAGTGTCATCTGGACGTTCTAAGAGACAGCATGACTACAGTAGTGTCATCTGAACATTCTAAGAGACAGCATGACTACAGTAGAGTCATCTGGACATTCTAAGAGACAGCATGACTACAGTAGTGTCATCTGGACATTCTAAGAGACAGCATGACTACAGTAGTGTCATCTGGACGTTTTAAGAGACAGCATGACTACAGTAGTGTCATCTGGACATTCTAAGAGACAGCATGACTACAGTAGAGTCATCTGGACATTCTAAGAGACAGCATAACTACAGTAGTGTCATCTGGACATTCTAAGAGACAGCATGACTACAGTAGTGTCATCTGGACGTTCTAAGAGACAGCATGACTACAGTAGTGTCATCTGGACATTCTAAGAGACAGCATAACTACAGTAGTGTCATCTGAACATTCTAAGAGACAGCATAACTACAGTCATCTGGACATTCTAAGAGACAGCATGACTACAGTAGTGTCACCTGGACATTCTAAGAGACAGCATGACTACAGTAGTGTCATCTGGACATTCTAAGAGACATCATGACTACAGTAGTGTCATCTGGACATTCTAAGAGACAACATAACTACTGATAGTGTCATCTGGACATTCTAAGAGACAGCATAACTACAGTAGTGTCATCTGGACATTCTAAGAGACACCATGACTACAGTAGAGTCATCTGGACATTCTAAGAGACAGCATGACTACAGTAGTGTCATCTGGACATTCTAAGAGACAGCATGACTACAGTAGTGTCATCTGGACATTCTAAGAGACAGCATGACTACAGTAGTGTCATCTGGACATTCTAAGAGACAGCATGACTACAGTAGAGTCATCTGGACATTCTAAGAGACAGCATAACTACAGTAGTGTCATCTGGACATTCTAAGAGACAACATAACTACAGTAGTGTTATCTGGACATTCTAAGAGACAGCATGACTACAGTAGTGTCATCTGGACATTCTAAGAGACAGCATGACTACAGTAGAGTCATCTGGACATTCTAAGAGACAGCATGACTACAGTAGTGTCATCTGGACATTCTAAGAGACAGCATGACTACAGTAGTGTCATCTGGACATTCTAAGAGACAGCATAACTACAGTAGTGTCATCTGGACATTCTAAGAGACAACATGACTACAGTAGTGTCATCTGGACATTCTAAGAGACAGCATAACTACAGTAGTGTCATCTGGACATTCTAATAGACAGCATGACTACAGTAGTGTCATCTGGACATTCTAAGAGACAGCATAACTACAGTAGTGTCATCTGAACATTCTAAGAGACAGCATAACTACAGTAGTGTCATCTGGACATTCTAAGAGACAGCATGACTACAGTAGTGTCATCTGGACATTCTAAGAGACAACATAACTACAGTAGTGTCATCTGGACATTCTAAGAGACAACATAACTACAGTAGTGTCATCTGGACATTCTAAGAGACAGCATGACTACAGTAGTGTCATCTGGACATTCTAAGAGACAGCATGACTACAGTAGTGTCATCTGGACATTCTAAGAGACAGCATGACTACAGTAGTGTCATCTGGACATTCTAAGAGACAACATGACTACAGTAGTGTCATCTGGACATTCTAAGAGACAGCATAACTACAGTAGTGTCATCTGGACATTCTAATAGACAGCATGACTACAGTAGTGTCATCTGGACATTCTAAGAGACAGCATAACTACAGTAGTGTCATCTGAACATTCTAAGAGACAGCATAACTACAGAAGTGTCATCTGGACATTCTAAGAGACAGCATGACTACAGTAGTGTCATCTGGACATTCTAAGAGACAGCATGACTACAGTAGTGTCATCTGGACATTCTAAGAGACAGCATGACTACAGTAGTGTCATCTGGACATTATAAGAGACAGCATGACTACAGTAGTGTCATCTGGACGTTCTAAGAGACAGCATGACTACAGTAGTGTCATCTGAACATTCTAAGAGACAGCATGACTACAGTAGAGTCATCTGGACATTCTAAGAGACAGCATGACTACAGTAGTGTCATCTGGACATTCTAAGAGACAGCATGACTACAGTAGTGTCA
>NC_092096.1:15091981-15109481 GCF_045679555.1 Salvelinus alpinus
CGTTTTAAGAGACAGCATGACTACAGTAGTGTCATCTGGACATTCTAAGAGACAGCATGACTACAGTAGAGTCATCTGGACATTCTAAGAGACAGCATAACTACAGTAGTGTCATCTGGACATTCTAAGAGACAGCATGACTACAGTAGTGTCATCTGGACGTTCTAAGAGACAGCATGACTACAGCAGTGTCATCTGGACATTCTAAGAGACAGCATAACTACAGTAGTGTCATCTGGACATTCTAAGAGACAGCATAACTACAGTAGTGTCATCTGGACATTCTAAGAGACAGCATAACTACAGTAGTGTCATCTGGACATTCTAAGAGACAGCATAACTACAGTAGTGTCATCTGGATATTCTAAGAGACAGCATGACTACAGTAGTGTCATCTGGACATTCTAAGAGACAGCATGACTACAGTAGTGTCATCTGGACATTCTAAGAGACAGCATGACTACAGCAGTGTCATCTGGACATTCTAAGAGACAGCATAACTACAGTAGTGTCATCTGGACATTCTAAGAGACAGCATAACTACAGTAGTGTCATCTGGACATTCTAAGAGACAGCATAACTACAGTAGTGTCATCTGGACATTCTAAGAGACAGCATGACTACAGTAGTGTCATCTGGACATTCTAAGAGACAGCATAACTACAGTAGTGTCATCTGGACATTCTAAGAGACAGCATAACTACAGTAGTGTCATCTGGACATTCTAAGAGACAGCATGACTACAGTAGTGTCATCTGGACATTCTACGAGACAGCATGACTACAGCAGTGTCATCTGGACATTCTAAGAGACAGCATGACTACAGCAGTGTCATCTGGACATTCTAAGAGACAGCATAACTACAGTAGTGTCATCTGGACATTCTAAGAGACAGCATGACTACAGTAGTGTCATCTGGACATTCTAAGAGACAGCATAACTACAGTAGTGTCATCTGGACATTCTAAGAGACAGCATGACTACAGTAGTGTCATCTGGACATTCTACGAGACAGCATGACTACAGCAGTGTCATCTGGACATTCTAAGAGACAGCATGACTACAGCAGTGTCATCTGGACGTTCTAAGAGACAGCATAACTACAGTAGTGTCATCTGGACATTATAAGAGACAGCATGACTACAGTAGTGTCATCTGGACATTATAAGAGACAGCATGACTACAGTAGTGTCATAGGAAAGAGTGGGACCAATAGAATGACATCATCATTGTGTATTGTGATCACGGACATATAGTTTGGGATGTAACTAACTCCAACAGGAGTCTGCAGCCAGACGATAGATTAGACTCCGTATCTGTTGAACGGTTGAATGGTTGAAATGTTAACAATGAAGAGAGACTGTTCATCCCTTCTGTTTATGTAGCTCTGCATCACAACGTGGAGTAAACATTTCCCCACAGAGCTCATGTCATCATGACTAAGTGTCCATTTCATCTGAGTTTTTGACTGATGTTACTCTCGTGTGATGATGAGATAACTTGTCAGGCATTATCTCCACAAGATAATGCCTAGGCTTTAGCTCAGCTGGCTAACACAGTGTTGTGACAGGAGACCCGGGCTCCAACCCAGACAGCCAGACATCAAGCTAACACAGAAACACACATCCTAGCAACAAAGCTAAAACGCAAATCAAACCATGTTGCCCTTTGTTTACTTTGCAAAGAGCATTCTAGAACATCAGGACTGATTCTATTCCACCATTCTACTGCACGTTTCCACGGTTCCCCTTTAAATATTTCAGCTGGAACAAGAACCATAAAAGTTAGACCTTGTTTTATTTATCGCTGGAGACATGTTTGGAATGAAGGAGGAGAAAGAAGAATGGAGGGGAAGAATAAAGACCAGAAGAAGAGAAGTAGAGGTCATTCATTTAGCCCAGCAGACTGTCACTATGTGTGTGTGTGTCTGTGTGTGTGTGTGTGTGTGTGTGTGTGTGTGTGTGTGTGTGTGTGTGTGTGTGTGTGTGTGTGTGTGTGTGTGTGTGTGTGTGTGTGTGTGTGTGTGTGTGTGTGTGTGTGTGTGTGTGTGTGTGTGTGTGTGTGTGTGTGTGTGTGTGTGTGTGTGTGTGTGTGTGTGTGTGTGTGTGTGTGTGTGTGTGTGTGTGTGTGTGTGTGTGTGTGTGTGTGTGTGTGTGCCAGTTGTTTTGCTGTGTCTCCTAATACTAAGACACACAGAGGGGAAGTCAGTTAGGAGCGGTCGCCCTGTTTACCAAATTCATTTTAAATAGGGCTTTTAATTACTGTGCCGTAACCGTGCCGACAGCCTGATAACTCTCATAACACGCTCATTGTCAGGCTTGATGTCCCCAATCCACTGTTCACAGAATCAACAACACAGACCTAATCCACTGAGAGAAAGGAGGGGGAGAGAGAGAGAGAGAGAGAGACAGAGAGAGAGGAGAGAGAGAGAGAGAGAGAGGAGAGAGAGAGAGAGGGGGAAAGAGAGAGACAGAGAGAGAGAGAGAGAGAGAGAGAGAGAGATTGTGCCACAGCGACCACATGCTTGACCATGTCATGCTAGCAACTCTCTCTCTGTCTGTCTGTCTGCTGGATGCCCCAGGAGACCTGTCACCTGCCTATGAACTTGCCTATGACCTGCCTATGACCTGCCTATGACCTGCCTATGACCTGCCTATGACTAGTCACCTGCCTGATGCTGAATGCTATGTGCACCTCACACACAGGAAATCATCAACACGGTTCTGTTTGTTAAACAGACTGACAGTGTTCAGACAGTCATACACAGTAGCAGCAGTACATTCACAGGGTGGCTGTACTCAGATCAGTTTTAAACACATCAGATACTGACCAGTCTCCATGGTGATACTGTAGATATCATGTTATAAACACATCAGATACTGACCAGTCTCCATGGTGATACTGTACTTAGATCAGTTTTAAACACATCAGATTCCGGCCAGTCTCCATGGTGATACTGTAGATATCATGTTATAAACACATCAGATACTGACCAGTCTCCATGGTGATACTGTAGATATCCTGTTATAAACTAGTTGTAACACCCGGCTGGGACCGGTGTTGTATTGACCCGTTACTGTGTCTGTAACACGGTAGAGAACTACTGATCTGTTGTTTACACATCTAACCCAGACAAGGATTATTGTTCCTCAGTATAAGTCACCCATTTCCCAAACAGCCCATAAAAAGGACCTATTCCCTGCCTCTTCTCTGCTGTCGGTCTGTCTGCCGGTGTGTGTGTGTTTATGTGTGTGTGTGTGTGTGTGTGTGTGTGTGTGTGTGTTTATGTGTGTGTGTGTGTGTGTGTGTGTGTGTGTGTGTGTGTGTGTGTGTGTGTGTGTGTGTGTGTGTGTGTGTGTGTGTGTGTGTGTGTGTGTGTGTGTGTGTGTGTGTGTGTGTGTGTGTGTGTGTGTGTGTGTGTGTGCAGGCTGGTATGTTTGGAACTCACAATGACTCATAGATGAAACAAAAACAGTATGAAACGCTGCACACTCCCAGATATGTGGTTTGTGTATTTGTTGGGGTTTGCTTATGTGTGTGTGTGTGTGTGTGTGTGTGTGTGTGTGTGTGTGTGTGTGTGTGTGTGTGTGTGTGTGTGTGTGTGTGTGTGTGTGTGTGTGTGTGTGTGTGTGTGTGTGTGTGTGTGTGTGTGTGTGTGTGTGTCTGTTGGGGGTTGTTTTTCAGGGTATTGTAGCGAGTTGACAATGAACAGATCTACAGATGGAAATCACTCAGGAGAGAGAGGGAGAGAGGGGGAGAGAGAGAGACAGAGAGAGAGAGACAGAGAGGGGGGAAGACAGAGAGAGACAGAGAGGAGGAGAGACAGAGAGAGACAGAGAGGGGGAGAGACAGAGAGAGACAGAAAGGGGGAGAGACAGAGAGAGACAGAGAGGGGGAGAGACAAAGAGAGACAAGGCGTGTGAGGGAAAGAGAGAGAGAGAGAGAGCGTGTGGGGGAAAGAGAGAGAGAGAGAGAGACAGAGAGACAGAGAGAGAGAGAGAGAGAGAGAGAGAGAGAGCGTGTGAGGGAAAGAGAGAGAGAGGGAGAGAGAGAGAGAGAGAGAATGGGGATATTTGCTGAGAGGGATTATTTAGACTTGTTTTGTGTTTCAGTTTGAGGTTGTCCATTGATGTATAATCTAACCAGAGGATTTCTGCCCCCTTATAGTTCACTCTACAAACAATACAGCACTCTAAAAACGTACAGTATGTATATACAGTACTGCACCAGCTTCATATAACCTGCTAAACTATTTGATGAATACAGTTAAGCAATAATGCACGAGTGGGTGTGGTATACGGCCAATATACCACGGCAAAGGGCTGTTCTTATCAACAACGCAGAGTGCCTGGACACAGCCCTTAGCCGTGGTATATTAGCAATAAACCACAGCAGTGCCTTATTGCTATTATAAACTGGTTACCAACGTAATTAGAGCATTACAAATTATTGGTATACGGTCTGATATATCATGGCTTTCAGCCAATCAGCATGCAGGGCTCGAACCACGCAGGTTATAATATACAGTACAGTGTATTCAGACCCCTTGACTTTTTCCACATTTTGTTACGTTACAGCCTTATTCTAAAATTGATACCCATAATGACATAGTAAAGACAGGTTTTTAGAAATTTGTGCAAATGTATATATAAAAAAACTGAAATATCACATTTACATAAGTATTCAGACCCTTTACTCAGTACTTTGTTGAAGCACCTTTGGCAGCGATTACAGCCTCAAGTCTTCTTGGGTATGACGCTACAAGCTTGGCACACCTGTATTTGGGGAATTTCTCCCATTCTTCTCTGCAGATCCTCTCAAGCTCTGTCAGGTTGGATGGGGAGCGTCGCTGCACAGCTGTTTTCAGGTCTCTCCAGAGATGTTCGATCGGATTCAAGTCCAGGCTCTGGCTGGGCCACTCAAGGACATTCAGAGAATTGTCCCAAAGCCACTCCTGTGTTGGCTGTGTGCTTAGGGCCGTTGTCCTGTTGGAATGTGAACATTCACCGGCCCCAGTCTGAGGTCCTGAGCACTCTGGAGCAAGTTTTCATCAAAGATCTCTCTGTACTTTTCTCTGTTCATCTATCCCTCGATCCTGACTAGTCTCCCAGTCCATGTCACTGAAAAACGTCCCCACAGCATGACACTGCGACCACCATGCTTCACCGTAGGGATGGTGCCAGGTTTCCTCCAGATGTGACGCTTGGCATTCAGGCAAAAGAGTTCAATCTTGGTTTCATCAGAGCAGATAATCTTGTTTCTCATGGTCTGAGAGTCCTTTAGTGCCTTTTGGCAAACTCCAAGCGGGATGTCATGTGCCTTTTACTGAGGAGTGGCTTCCGTCTGGCCACTCTACCATAAAGGCCTGATTGGTGGAGTGCTGCAGAGATCGTTGTCCTTCTGGAAGGTTCTCCCATCTCCACAGAGGTACTCTGGAGCTCTGTCAGAGTGACCATCAGGTCCTTGGTCAACTCCCTGACCAAGGCCATTCTCCCCCGATTGCTCAGTTTCGCCTGGCGGCCAGCTCTAGGTAGAGTCTTAGTGGTTCCAAACTTTTTCCATTTAACAATGATGGAGACCTCTGTGTTCTTGGGGACATTCAATGCTGCAGAAATGTTTTGGTACCCTTCCTCAGTTCTGTGTCTCGACACAATCCTGTCTCGGAGCTCTACGGACAATTCCTTTGATCTCATGGCTTGGTTTTTGCTCTGACATGCACTGTCAACTGTGAGACCTTTTATAGACAGATGTGTGCCTTTCCAAGTCATGTCCAATCAATTGAATTTACCACAAGTGGACTCTAATCAAGTTGTAGAAACATCTCAAGGATGATCAATGGAAACAGGATGCACCTGAGCTCAATGTTACCTTATATAAGGTATTTAACAAAATATATATACAGTATATACATTTCCAAACATTTCTAAAAACCTGTTTTCGCTTTGTTATTATGTCGTATTCTATGTAGATTGATGAGGGAAAAAGTTATATAATCCATTTTAGAAAAAAGGCTGTAACGTACCAACATGTGGAAAAAGTGAAGGGGTCTGAATACTTCCTGAATGCACTGTGAACCCCAAGCATCAATGATATGTGATGTGTCCCAAATGGCACCCTATTCCCTACGTAGAGTACTTATTTTAACCAGAGGCCTATCAGTGAGGATCAGAAGTAGTGCAGCATACAGGGAACAGGGTCTGGAAGCATCGCTGCAGGTTTTGATGTTAAATCTTTTCCACACGTCTTTACAACAGCAGCAGCTTGTTCCTTTCAGTTAAAGGAGACTATTGGGAGAGATATGTCTGTTTAACTCTCTGTCTCGTTCTACCTCTCTCTCTCTCTCTCTCTCTCTCTCTCTCTCTCTCTCTCTCTCTCTCTCTCTCTCTCTCTCTCTCTCTCTCTCTCTCTCTCTCTCTCTCTCTCTCTCTCTCTCTCTCTCTCTCTCTCTCTCTCTGTCTCTGTCTCTGTCTCTGTCTCTGTCTCTCTCTCTGTCTTTCTCTGTCTCTCTCTCTCTCTCTCTCTCTCTCTCCTCTCTCTCTCTCTCTCTCTCTCTCTCTCTCTATCTCTCTGACTCTCTCTCTCTCTCTCTCTCTCTCTCTCTCTGGGTTTGGGTCTTATTTTAAAATAAACAGAAGCCGACAGTCAGAATCCCAGATCCCAGATCTCTGCCTGGTGCTGGTTGTCTAATTACACATCTTTATACTCTTAACATCTGGTCTTTGCTGCGGCGGAGGAAACAGCGGAACACACCAGGAACACTGTCCTATTATTCTGTGTGTGTAGAGTGTGTGTGTGTGTGTCTGTGTGTGTGTGTGTGTGTGTGTGTGTGTGTGTGTGTGTGTGTGTGTGTGTGTGTAGAGTGTGTGTGTGTGTGTGTGTGTGTGTGTGTGTGTGTGTGTGTGTGTGTGTGTGTGTGTGTGTGTGTGTGTGTGTGTGTGTGTGTGTGTGTGTGTGTGTGTGTGTGTGTGTCCAACACAGCCAAAACAGCTAGGCGTACTTATTGTTAACACAAACAACATGTTTATACAGTTCATTACCATTGTGTGATATACAGGGGAGACCCCATAGGAGAGCCTTAAAGGGGCAGTGTTGTATTTTGAGACAGGCTTGAATATGCATCAGAAGCCAATAGACAGAGTGTAGCCTACATTTTAATATGATTCTCTCTGGTAAAAAATGTTTTAATGCATTTTATTTTGTAAAGTGGTTCCTTGCATCATACAATGATGTAAAAATGGTCTTTCAGACCTTTTTTGGGGCGGGGGGACAAGTTACTTGAGCTTTCAGAGTAACACATCTGTCCAACTTCAACCAACGGACAAGCCCCAGTAAAGCCCAGGGCTGAGACAAGCTGCGTTACCACCTCTGGCCACTGGGGGAGCTGTTTTGCTAGGAACCATAGACAGAGTTGGAGAATGTGAAGGTGATGTAACGTGTTGTTGTGATCCAGAAACGTCTCTATATTCACCAGTTACTACCCTGGCCTGGTCTAATGTATAGATTACACCAGTTACTACCCTGACCTGGTCTAATGTATAGATTACACCAGTTACTACCCTGACCCGGTCTAATGTATAGATTACACCAGTTACTACCCTGACCTGGTCTAATGTATAGGTTACCAAGGGTTACATATGAGAGTGAAGGTCTAGAAAGCCAGTGAACTCCTGAGACACAAACATTAATATCACTGTAATAACTCCTTACCACGTCCATCCCCCCAGCCCAACCCACCCACCCACCCACCCACCCACCCACCCACCCATCCACCCACCCACCCACCCATCCATCCATCCATCCATCCATCAATCCATTCATCCATCCATCCATTCATTCATTCATCCATCTGTTAAACTGTTGTCCTCTCTTAACCAACTTTATGTCTTCCCAATACGGCATTGTGTTTCCAAGGCAACAGGTTGGTAAATTTAGAGACTGAGTGGTACATTGTGTGTGTGTGTGTGTGTGTGTGTGTGTGTGTGTGTGTGTGTGTGTGTGTGTGTGTGTGTGTGTGTGTGTGTGTGTGTGTGTGTGTGTGTGTGTGTGTGTGTGTGTGTG
Organism: Salvelinus alpinus; assembly: GCF_045679555.1. Taxonomy (NCBI): domain Eukaryota; kingdom Metazoa; phylum Chordata; class Actinopteri; order Salmoniformes; family Salmonidae; genus Salvelinus; species Salvelinus alpinus. Next base: position 15,100,040 of record NC_092096.1, read on the forward strand.
TGTGTGTGTGTTTCAGTGTGTTTGTGTGTGTGGGTGCGTGCGTACGTGTGTGTAGGAAGGAGAGATGGTGTTAAAAATACCTATTGGAACATGATGAGACAGATAACTGTGAATAACAGATGTAAACAGGTAATATTAACATCTTGAGCCACTGACCAGAACCTGAGCCCTGACATGTTGTCCTGAGCCCTGACATGTTGTCCTGAGCCCTGACATGTAGTCCTGAGCCCTGACATGTTGTCCTGAGCCCTGACATGTTGTCCTGAGCCCTGACATGTAGTCCTGAGCCCTGACATGTAGTCCTGATATGTTGTCCTGAGCCCTGACATGTTGTCCTGAGCCCTGACATGTTGTCCTGAGCCCTGACATGTTGTCCTGAGCCCTGACATGTTGTCCTGAGCCCTGACATGTAGTCCTGAGCCCTGACATGTTGTCCTGAGCCCTGACATGTTGTCCTGACATGTTGTCCTGACATGTTGTCCTGACATGGTGTTCTGAGCTCTCACATGTTGTCCTGAGCCCTGACATGTTGTCCTGACATGTTGTCCTGAGTCCTGACATGTTGTCCTGACATGTTGTCCTGAGCCCTGACATGTTGTCCTGACATGTTGTCCTGAGCCCTGACATGTTGTCCTGACATGTTGTCCTGAATCCTGACATGTTGTCCTGAGTCCTGACATGTTGTCCTGAGCCCTGACATGTTGTCCTGAGCCCTGACATGTTGTCCTGAGTCCTGACATGTTGTCCTGAGTCCTGACATGTTGTCCTGAGCCCTGACATGTTGTCCTGAGCCCTGACATGTTGTCCTGAGCCCTGACATGTTGTCCTGACATGTTGGCCTGAGTCCTGACATGTTGTCCTGAGCCCTGACATGTTGTCCTGACATGTTGTCCTGAGCCCTGACATGTTGTCCTGAGTCCTGACATGTTGTCCTGACATGTTGTCCTGAGCCCTGACATGTTGTCCTGAGTCCTGACATGTTGTCCTGAGTCCTGACATGTTGTCCTGACATGTTGTCCTGAGTCCTGACATGTTGTCCTGAGCCCTGACATGTTGTCCTGACATGTTGTCCTGAGCCCTGACATGTTGTCCTGACATGTTGTCCTGAGCCCTGACATGTTGTCCTGACATGTTGTCCTGAGCCCTGACATGTTGTCCTGAGCCCTGACATGTTGTCCTGAGCCCTGACATGTTGTCCTGACATGTTGTCCTGAGCCCTGACATGTTGTCCTGACATGTTGTCCTGACATGTTGTCCTGAGCCCTGACATGTTGTCCTGACATGTTGTCCTGAGCCCTGACATGTTGTCCTGAGCCCTGACATGTTGTCCTGACATGTTGTCCTGAGCCCTGACATGTTGTCCTGAGTCCTGACATGTTGTCCTGAGTCCTGACATGTTGTCCTGAGCCCTGACATGTTGTCCTGAGCCCTGACATGTTGTCCTGACATGTTGTCCTGACATGTTGTCCTGAGCCCTGACATGTTGTCCTGAGCCCTGACATGTTGTCCTGACATGTTGTCCTGAGCCCTGACATGTTGTCCTGAGCCCTGACATGTTGTCCTGACATGTTGTCCTGACATGTTGTCCTGAGCCCTGACATGTTGTCCTGAGCCCTGACATGTTGTCCTGACATGTTGTCCTGACATGTTGTCCTGAGCCCTGACATGTTGTCCTGAGCCCTGACATGTTGTCCTGAGCCCTGACATGTTGTTCTGACATGTTGTCCTGACATGTTGTTCTGACATGTTGTCCTGAGCCCTGACATGTTGTCCTGAGCCCTGACATGTTGTCCTGAGCCCTGACATGTTGTCCTGACATGTTGTCCTGAGCCCTGACATGTTGTCCTGACATGTTGTCCTGACATGTTGTCCTGAGCCCTGACATGTTGTCCTGAGCCCTGACATGTTGTTCTGACATGTTGTCCTGAGCCCTGACATGTTGTCCTGAGCCCTGACATGTTGTCCTGACATGTTGTCCTGAGCCCTGACATGTTGTCCTGACATGTTGTCCTGAGCCCTGACATGTTGTTCTGACATGTTGTCCTGAGCCCTGACATGTTGTCCTGACATGTTGTCCTGAGCCCTGACATGTTGTCCTGACATGTTGTCCTGAGCCCTGACATGTTGTCCTGACATGTTGTCCTGAGCCCTGACATGTTGTCCTGACATGTTGTCCTGAGCCCTGACATGTTGTCCTGACATGTTGTCCTGAGCCCTGACATGTTGTCCTGACATGTTGTCCTGAGCCCTGACATGTTGTCCTGACATGTTGTCCTGAGTCCTGACATGTTGTCCTGAGCCCTGACATGTTGTCCTGACATGTTGTCCTGAGCCCTGACATGTTGTCCTGACATGTTGTCCTGACATGTTGTCCTGAGCCCTGACATGTTGTCCTGACATGTTGTCCTGAGCCCTGACATGTTGTCCTGACATGTTGTCCTGAGCCCTGACATGTTGTCCTGAGTCCTGACATGTTGTCCTGAGTCCTGACATGTTGTCCTGACATGTTGTCCTGAGCCCTGACATGTTGTCCTGACATGTTGTCCTGAGCCCTGACATGTTGTCCTGAGTCCTGACATGTTGTCCTGAGTCCTGACATGTTGTCCTGAGCCCTGACATGTTGTATATATATATAGGATTTTGAATGGGAAACAATTATTGAGTCCCCGCAAGGATAGCAAAACAAAACTGTGTGTGTGTGTGTGTGTGTGTGTGTGTGTGTGTGTGTGTGTGTGTGTGTGTGTGTGTGTAACACTGTTACACTGAATTTAATTACAGCCCCACTCCACCCACCGTCTTCATTGACCTGGGGGGGGGTCAAAGTTCACAGCCACAGGTCTCTCTGGACATTCACACTCCATCTCCACTGATGGCTCTCTGTAATAGGGCCAGCCCTCATGTCAGGCAGGAGTGACATACCTGGCTCTGACAGACAGACGGACGGACGGACGGACGGACGGACGGACGGACGGACGGACGGACGGACGGACGGACGGACGGACGGACGGACAGACGGACAGACAGACAGACAGACAGACAGACAGACAGACAGACAGACAGACAGACAGACAGACAGACAGACAGACAGACAGACAGACAGACAGACAGACAGACAGACAGACAGACAGGGGGACGTGCTGCATGATCATTGACTGTGACACCCAGCAGACAATGTGCTTGTAATAAGGATGGAATTAGACGTCAGCCCCTCCCCCGTGTCTCTGCTCAACACATACTCATTATGACTAGGCCAATAGATATACAGCTCCTTCCTCATCCTGTCAGTGGCCCCTCCCCCATGTCTCTGCTCAACACATACTCATTATGACTAGGCCAATAGATATACAGCTCCTTCCTCATCCTGTCAGTGGCCCCTCCCCCATGTCTCTGCTCAACACATACTCATTATGACTAGGCCTATAAATATATACAGCTCCTTCCTCATCCTGCTAGTGGCCTCTCCCCAATGTCTCTGCTCAACACAATCCCATTGGCTGAAGATAGGTGATTGACACCCAAACGAGACCAACAATATATAGCCCATAGACAGTACGAGGGTTATTTAAGGTGACTTGTCATCCCAATCTATTGATTGATACTTGCTCTGTCTATCACTGTTGAACCACACATCCACTATACATACAGCAGTATATAGACACCCCTTCAAATTAGTAGATTGAACCACACATCCACTATACAATACAGCAGTATATGGACACTCCTTCAAATTAGTAGATTGAACTACACATCAACTATACAATACAGCAGTATATAGACACCCCTTCAAATGAGTAGATTCGGTTATTTTAGACACACCTGTTGGCCGACAGGTGTATATAATTGAGCACACAGCCATGCAATCTCCATAGACACACATTGGCATTAAAATGGCCTTACTGAAGAGCTCAGTGACTTTCAAGGTGGCACCGTCATAGGATGCCACCTTTCCAACAAGTCAGCTCGTCAAATTTCTGCTTTGCTAGGGCTGCCCCGCTCAACTGTAAGTGCTGTTATTGTGAAGTGGAAATGTCTAGGAGCAACAACGGCTCAGCCGTGAAGTGGTAGGCCACACAAGCTCACAGAATGGGACCACCGAGTGCTGAAGGGCATAGCGTGTAGAAATCGTCTTTCGTTGATTGAAAGAACTTCATTGGACTCTATGTAAACTGGAAACCATATATCCTGAGGCTGCATTTATTGTAGCTGGGGATTTTAACAAAGCTAATCTGAAAACAAGGCTCCCTAAATTTTATCAGCATATTGAATGCGTGACCCGGGCGGGAAGTATTCTGGATCATTGCAACTCTAACTTCCGCGACACATACAAAGCCCTCCCTCGCCCTCCTTTCGGCAAATCTGACCACGACTCAATTTTGTTGTTCCCAGCCTCTAAACAGAAACTAAAACAGGAAGCACCCGCCCTCAAGTCTGTTCAACGCTGGTCTGACCAATCGGATTCCACGCTTCAAGATTGCTTCGATCAAGTGTACTGGGATATGTTACGTATGGCCTCAGATAACAACATTGATGTATACGCTGATTAGGTGAGAGAGTTTATTAGCAAGTGCATCGGTGATGTTGTACCCACGGTGACTATTAAAACCTTCCACAACCAGAAACCGTCGATTGATGGCAGCATTCACGCAAAATTGAAAGCGCAAACCACTGCTTTTAATCATGGCAAGGCGACCGGAAACATGACCGAATACAAACAGTGTAGCTATTCCCCCCACAAGGCAATCAAACAAGCTAAGCGACAGTATAGAGACAAAGTAGAGTCGCAATTCAACAGCTCAGACACGAGAGGTATGTGGCAGGGTCTACAGTTAATCACGGACTACAAAAAGAAAACCAGCCCCGTCACGGACCCCAATGTCTTGCTCCCAGACAAACTAAACAGCTTCTTTGCTCGCTTTGAGGACATTACAGTGCCACTGACACGGCCCGCTACCAAAACCTGCGGCATCTCCTTCACCGCAGCCAACGTGAGTAAAACATTTAAACGTGTTAACCCTCCCAAGGCTGCCGGCCCAGACGGCATCCCTAGCCGCATCCTCAGAGCATGCTCAGACCAGCTGGCTGGTGTGTTTACAGACATATTCAATCAATCCCATCCTAGTCTGCTGTTCCCACATGCTTCAAAAGGGCCACCATTGTTCCTGTTCCCAAGAAAGCTAAGGTAACTGAACTAAATGACTACCGCCCCGTAGCTCCTCACTTCTGTCATCATGAAGTGCTTTGAGAGACTAGTCAAGGATCATATCACCTCCACCCTACCTGACACCCTAGACCTACCACAATTTGCTTACCGCCCCAATAGGTCCACAGACGACGCAATCGCAATCACACTGCACACTGGCCTAACCCATCTGGACAAGAGGAATACCTATGTAAGAATTCTGTTCATCAATTACAGCTCAGCATTTAACACCATAGTACTCTCCAAACTCAAATCAAATCAAATCAAATCAAATTATATTAGTCACATACACATGGTTAGCAGATGTTAATGCGAGTGTAGCGAAATGCTTGTGCTTCTAGTTCCGACAATGCAGTAATAACCAACAGTAATCTAACCTAACAATTCCACACTACTACCTTACACACACACACAAGTGTAAAGGGATAAAGAATATGTACATAAAGATATATGAATGAGTGGTGGTACAGAACGGCATGGCAGATGCAGTAGATGGTATAGAGTACGGTATATACGTATGAGATGAGTACTGTAGGGTATGTAAACATAAAGTGGCATAGTTTAAAGTGGCTAGTGGTACATGTATTGCATAAAGATGGCAAGATGCAGTAGATGATATAGAGTACAGTATATACATATGAGATGGGTAATGTAGGGTATGTAAACATTGTATTAAGTGGCATTGCTTAAAGTGGCTAGTGGTACATTTTTACATAATTTCCATCAATTCCCATTTTTAAAGTGGCTGGAGTTGAGTCAGTATGTTGGCAGCGGCCGCTAAATGTTAGTGGTGGCTGTTTAACAGTCTGATGGCCTTGAGATAGAAGCTGTTTTTCAGTCTCTCGGTCCCTGCTTTGATGCACCTGTACTGACCTCGCCTTCTGGATGATAGCGGGGTGAACAGGCAGTGGCTTGGGTGGTTGTTGTCCTTGATGATCTTTATGGCCTTCCTGTGACATCGGGTGGTGTAGGTGTCCTGGAGGGCAGGTAGTTTGCCCCTGGTGATGCGTTCTGCAGACCTCACTACCCTCTGGAGAGCCTTACGGTTGTGGGCGGAGCAGTTGCCGTACCAGGCGGTGATACAGCCCGACAGGATGCTCTCGATTGTGCATCTGTAGAAGTTTGTGAGTGCTTTTGGTGACAAGCCGAATTTCTTCAGCCTCCTGAGGTTGAAGAGGCGCTGCTGCGCCTTCTTCACAACGCTGTCTGTGTGGGTGGACCAATTCAGTTTGTCCGTGATGTGTACACCGAGGAACTTAAAACTTTCCACCTTCTCCACTACTGACCCGTCGATGTGGATAGGGGGGTGCTCCCTCTGCTGTTTCCTGAAGTCCACAATCATCTCCTTTGTTTTGTTGACGTTGAGTGTGAGGTTATTTTCCTGACACCACACTCCGAGGGCCCTCACCTCCTCCCTGTAGGCCGTCTCGTCGTTGTTGGTAATCAAGCCTACCACTGTAGTGTCATCCGCAAACTTGATGATTGAGTTGGAGGCGTGCATGGCCACGCAGTCGTGGGTGAACAGGGAGTACAGGAGAGGGCTCAGAACGCACCCTTGTGGGGCCCCAGTGTTGAGGATCAGCGGGGTGGAGATGTTGTTACCTACCCTCACCACCTGGGGGCGGCCCGTCAGGAAGTCCAGGACCCAGTTGCACAGGGCGGGGTCGAGACCCAGGGTCTCGAGCTTGATGACGAGTTTGGAGGGTACTATGGTGTTAAATGCTGAGCTGTAATCGATGAACAGAATTCTCACATGGGTATTCCTCTTGTCCAGATGGGTTAGGGCAGTGTGCAGTGTGGTTGCGATTGCGTCGTCTGTGGACCTATTGGGTCGGTAAGCAAATTGGAGTGGGTCTAGGGTGTCCGGTAGGGTGGAGGTGATATGGTCCTTGACTAGTCTCTCAAAGCACTTCATGATGACGGAAGTGAGTGCTACGGGGCGGTAGTCGTTTAGCTCAGTTACCTTAGCTTTCTTGGGAACAGGAACAATGGTGGCCCTCTTGAAGCATGTGGGAACAGCAGACTGGGATAAGGATTGATTGAATATGTCCGTAAACACACCAGCCAGCTGGTCTGCGCATGCTCTGAGGACGCGGCTGGGAATGCCGTCTGGGCCTGCAGCCTTGCGAGGGTTAACACGTTTAAATGTTTTACTCACCTCGGCTGCAGTGAAGGAGAGCCCGCAGGTTTTGGTAGGGGGCCGTGTCAGTGGCACTGTATTGTCCTCAAAGCGGGCAAAAAAGTTGTTTAGCCTGTCTGGGAGCAAGACATCCTGGTCCTCGACGGGGCTGGTTTTCTTTTTGTAATCCGTGATTGACTGTAGACCCTGCCACATACCTCTTGTGTCTGAGCTGTTGAATTGCGACTCGATTTTGTCTCTGTACTGAGACTTAGCCTGTTTGATTGCCTTGCGGAGAGAATAGCTACACTGTTTGTATTCGGTCATGCTTCCGGTCACCTTGCCCTGGTTAAAAGCAGTGGTTCGCGCTTTCAGTTTCACGCGAATGCTGCCGTCAATCCACGGTTTCTGGTTTGGGAATGTTTTTATCGTTGCTGTGGGTACGACATCGTCAATGCACTTCCTAATGAACTCGCTCACCGAATCAGCATATTCGTCAATATTGTTGTTGGACGCGATGCGGAACATATTCCAATCCGCGTGATCGAAGCAGTCTTGAAGCGTGGATTCAGATTGGTCGGACCAGCGTTGAACAGACCTGAGCGCGGGAGCTTGTTGTTTGAGTTTCTGTTTGTAGGCTGGAATCAACAAAATGGAGTCGTGGTCAGCTTTTCCGAAAGGGGGGCGGGGGAGGGCCTTATAAGCGTCGCGGAAATTAGTATAACAATGGTCTAGTGTTTTTCCAGCCCTGGTAGCACAATCGATATGCTGATAGAATTTAGGGAGTTTTGTTTTTAGATTAGCCTTGTTAAAATCCCCAGCTACGATGAATGCAGCCTCAGGGTGTGTGGTTTCCAGTTTACAAAGAGTCAGATAAAGTTCGTTCAGGGCCATCGATGTGTCTGCTTGGGGGGGAATGTATACGGCTGTGATTATGATTGACGAGAATTCCCTTGGTAGATAATGCGGTCGACATTTGATTGTGAGGAGTTCTAGATCAGGTGAACAGAACGACTTGAGTTCTTGTGTGTTGTTATGATGATCACACCACTTCTCGTTAATCATAAGGCATACCCCCCCGCCCCTCTTCTTACCGGAAAGATGTTTGTTTCTGTCGGCGCGATGCATGAAGAAACCAGCTGGCTGCACCGACTCCGTTAGCGTCCCTTGAGTTAGCCATGTTTCCGTGAAGCAGAGCACGTTGCAATCCCTGATGTCTCTCTGGAATGCTACCCGTGCTCGGATTTCATCAACCTTATTGTCAAGAGACTGGACATTGGCGAGTAGTATGCTAGGGAGTGGAGCGCGATGTGCCCGTCTCCGAAGCCTGACCACGAGACCGCCTCGTTTTCCCCTTTTTCGGCGTCGCACAGGGTCGCCGGCTGGGATCAGATCCATTGTATTGGGTGGAAGGCAAAACACTGGATCCGTTTCGGGAAAGTCATATTCCTGGTAGGAACGATGATGAGTTGACGTTAATCGTATATTCAGTAGTTCCTCCCGACTGTATGTAATGAAACCTAAGATTACCCGGGGTACCGATGTAAGAAATAACACGTAAAAAAACAAAATACTGCATATTTTCCAAGGAACACGAAGCGAGGCGGCCATCTCTTTTCGGCGCCGGAAGTAGGACTCGTCATTAAGCTCGAGACCCCGGGTTTTGACCCCGCCCTGTGCAACTGGGTCCTGGACTTCCTGACGGGCCGCCCCCAGGTGGTGAAGGTAGGAAACAACATCTCTACCCCGCTGATCCTCAACACTGGGCCCCCACAAGGGTGCGTTCTGAGCCCTCTCCTGTACTCCCTGTTCACCCATGACTGCGTGGCCATGCACGCCTCCAACTCAATCATCAAGTTTAGACAACACTACAGTGGTAGTCTTGATTACCAACAACGACGAGACGGCCTACAGGGAGGAGGTGAGGGCCCTCGGAGTGTGGTGTCAGGGAAATAACCTCACACTCAACATCAACAAAACAAAGGAGATGATCGTGGACTTCAGGAAACAGCAGAGGGAGCACCCCCCTATCCACATCGATGGGACAGTAGTGGAGAAGGTGGAAAGTTTTAAGTTCCTCGGCGTACACATCACGGACAAACTGAAATGGTCCACGCACACAG
>NC_092096.1:15114481-15129481 GCF_045679555.1 Salvelinus alpinus
TTGGAAATAATTAACTATTTGGCCCTAAACAGAGAGTACACAGTGGCAGAATACCTGACCACTGTGACTGACCCAAACTTAAGGAAAGCTTTGACTATGTACAGACTCAGTGAGCATAGCCTTGCTATTGCGAAAGGCTGCCGTGGGCAGACCTGGCTCTCAAGAGAAGACAGGCTTTATTTATTTTATTTATTTCACCTTTATTTAACCAGGTAGGCAAATTGAGAACACGTTCTCATTTACAATTGCGACCTGGCCAAGATAAAGCAAAGCAGTTCGACACATACAACAACACATAGTTACACATGGAGTAAAACAAACATATAGTCAATGATACAGTGAAAAAAAATAAGTCTATATACAATGTGAGCAAGTGAGGTGAGATAAAGGAGGTAAAGGCAAACAAATATATAAAATATATATATAAATAAATAAAAATATAAAAAAGGCCATGGTGGCGAAGTAAATACAATATAGCAAGTAAAAAAAACACTGGAATGGTTGGTTTGCAGTGGAAGAAAGTGTAAAGTAGAGATAGAAATAATGGGGTGCAAAGGAGCAAAATAAATAAATAAATACAGTAGGTAAAGAGGTAGTTGTTTGGGCTAAATTATAGATGGGCTATGTACAGGTGCAGTAATCTATGAGATGCTCTGACAGCTGGTGCTTAAAGCTAGTGAGGGAGATAAGTGTTTCCAGTTTCAGAGATTTTTGTAGTTCGTTCCAGTCATTGGCAGCAGAGAACTGGAAGGAGAGGCGGCCAAAGGAAGAATTGGTTTTGGGGGTGACCAGAGAGATATACCTGCTGGAGCGCGTGCTACAGGTAGGTGCTGCTATGGTGACCAGCGAGCTGAGATAAGGGGGGACTTTACCTAGCAGGGTCTTGTAGATGACCTGGAGCCAGTGGGTTTGGCGACGAGTATGAAGCGAGGGCCAGCCAACGAGAGTGTACAGGTCGCAGTGGTGGGTAGTATATGGGGCTTTGGTGACAAAACGGATGGCACTGTGATAGACTGCATCCAATTTATTGAGTAGGGTTTTGGAGGCTATTTTGTAAATGACATCACCGAAGTCGAGGATTGGTAGGATGGTCAGTTTTATGGGTATGTTTGGCAGCATGAGTGAAGGATGCTTTGTTGCGGAATAGGAAGCCAATTCTAGATTTAACTTTGGATTGGAGATGTTTGATGTGAGTCTGGAAGGAGAGTTTACAGTCTATCCAGACACCTAGGTATTTGTAGTTGTCCACATATTCTAAGTCAGAGCCGTCCAGAGTAGTGATGTTGGACAGGCGGGCAGGTGCAGGCAGCGATCGGTTGAAGAGCATGCATTTAGTTTTACTTGTATTTAAGAGCAATTGGAGGCCACGGAAGGACAGCTGTACGGCATTGAAGCTCGCCTGGAGGGTTGTTAACACGGTGTCAAAAGAAGGGCCAGAAGTATACAGAATAGTGTCGTCTGCGTAGAGGTGGATCAGAGAATCACCAGCAGCAAGAGCGACATCATTGATGTATACAGAGTAGAGAGTCGGTCCAAGAATTGAACCCTGTGGCACCACCATAGAGACTGCCAGAGGCCCGGACAACAGGCCCTCCGATTTGACACACTGAACTCGATCAGAGAAGTAGTTGGTGAACCAGGCGAGGCTATGTGCACACTGCCCACAAAATGAGGTGGAAACTGAGCTGCACTTCCTAACCTCCTGCCAAATGTATGACCATATTAGAGACACATATTTCCCTCAGATTACACAGATCCACAAAGAATTCGAAAACAAAACCCGATTTTGATCAACTCCGTTATCTACTGGGTGAAATACCACAGTGTGCATCACAGCAGCAAGATGTGTGACCTGTTGCCACAAGAAAAGGTCAACCAGTGAAGAACAAACACCATTGTAAATACAACCCATATTTATGCTTATTTATTTTCCCTTTTGTACTTTAACCATTTGTACATCGTTACAACACTGTATATATACATAATATGACATTTGTAATAGAGAGAGAGAGAGAGAGAGAGAGAGAGAGAGAGAGAGAGAGAATGAGGGAGAGACAGAGAGAGTAGAAAGAGCGAGAGGGAAGCGAGGGAAGAGAAGGAAGCATCACTAATGTTTCCTGCTAAAATATGCAGGCTGGTGCCGCATGATGCGTCACTGGCTCCTCCAGGAAAGCCTTCTGTTCAAAACAGTGGAGCGAAAACTACAAGGAACCCACCTCTTCCGTTCATTTGGGCACATGACGGAAAACGTTTTTCAAAGTTTTGAAACATTAAATTAAAATGAGTGTTTCGGTATGTTTGTTAAAGGACAAGTACAGGTAGAGCGATAGTTGTTTCAGAGTGTTTTTCCCCCGTTTGTTGCCGAATGAACACGACCCGGGCTGATCTTCCTGTCTGTGGGTGGTCCATCTGGTTGGTTAATTAAATATTCATGATGTATACACAGAGAGGATGTATACTGGAGAGAGAGAGAAACAGAGCGAGAGAGAGAGAGAGAGAGAAAGGGAGAGGGAGAGGGAGAAGGAGAAGGAGAGGGAGAGGGAGAGGGAGAGGGAGAGGGAGAGAGAGAGAGAGAGGGAGAAAGAGAGAGAGAGAGAGAGAGAGAGAGAGAGAGAGAGAGAGAGAGAGAGAGAGAGAGAGAGAGAGAGAGAGAGAGAGAGAGAGAGAGAGAGAGAGAGAGAGAGAGAGAGAGAGAGAGAGAGAGAGAGAGAGAGAGAGAGAGAGAGAGAGAGAGAGAGAGAGAGAGAGAGAGAGAGAGAGAGAGAGAGAGAGAGAGAGAGAGAGAGAGAGAGAGAGAGAGAATGAGGGAGAGAGAGAGAGAGAGAGAGAGAGAGAGAGAGAGAGAGAGAGAGAGAGAGAGAGAGGGTTAGTGGGTGGGTGGGTGGGTGGGTAGGAGTTTACACAGGAATACACACATGGGTGGGTACAGTAGGGTCTACCTCAGGGAGACACAGAGAGAGAGACATCAGTCGACAGGAAACCATCAGAGAAGGAAACGTGGGCCAGTCCTCCTCAGATACTATATAATACACTACAGCTCCTCCTCAGATACTATATAATACACTACACCTCCTCCTCTATTCAGATACTATATAATACACTACACCTCCTCCTCTGTTCAGATACTATATAATACACTACACCTCCTCCTCTGATACTATATAATACACTATACCTCCTCCTCTGTTCAGATACTATATAATACACCATACCTCCTCCAGCATGGTAGGGAAGAAAGAGATGCATTATGGGAAACAGAGACACTTCCAGTAGTGAGGTCATACATTTTCTCATACTTGTTCCCCGTGGGAATCGAACCCACAACCCTGGCGTTGTAAGTTCCTTGCTCCAACTGAGGGGCCGGGTCCAGTCATGGCAGGAACACACTAGCAACTAATCAACTCAGCTCACGCTTCTTCCCTCTTCCCTCTCTCTCTCTCTCTCTCTCTCTCTCTCTCTCTCTCTCTCTCTCTCTCTCTCTCTCTCTCTCTCTCTCTCTCTCTCTCTCTCTCTCTCTCTCTCTCTCTCTCTCTCTCTCTCTCTCTCTCTCTCTCTCTCTCTCTGTCTCTGTCTCTGTCTCTTTCTCTCTCTCTCCCTCAATCGCTCTCTCGCTCTCCACTCTCTCGCTCTCTCGCTCTCTCTCTCTCTCTCTCTCTCTCTCTCTCTCTCTCTCTCTCTCTCTCTCTCTCTCTCTCTCTCTCTCTCTCTCTCTCTCTCTCTCTCTCTCTCTCTCTCATGTTAACCATTTCTAAGTGATGGCTGGGTAGGGAGGGATGAGCGGTTTCAGACCACTGCCCCATCACAGTTCACACTGCTGTAACAACCTGGTGATCCTCAGAGTCCAGCATGCTGCTCAGACCACTACCCCATCACAGTTCACACTGCTGTAACAACCTGGTGATCCTCAGAGCCCAGCATGCTGCTCAGACCACTGCCCCATCACAGTTCACACCTCTCTAACAACCTGGTGATCCTCAGAGCCCAGCATGCTGCTCAGACCACTGCCCCATCACAGTTCACACCTCTCTAACAACCTGGTGATCCTCAGAGCACAGCATGCTGCTCAGACCACTGCCCCATCACAGTTCACACCTCTCTAACAACCTGGTGATCCTCAGAGCACAGCATGCTGCTCAGACCACTACCCCATCACAGTTCACACTGCTGTAACAACCTGGTGATCCTCAGAGCCCCAGCATGCTGCTCAGACCACTGCCCCATCACAGTTCACACTGCTGTAACAACCTGGTGATCCTCAGAGCCCAGCATGCTGCTCAGACCACTGCCCCATCACAGTTCACACTGCTGTAACAACCTGGTGATCCTCAGAGCCCAGCATGCTGCTCAGACCACTGCCCCATCACAGTTCACACCTCTCTAACAACCTGGTGATCCTCAGAGTCCAGCATGCTGCTCAGACCACTGCCCCATCACAGTTCACACCTCTCTAACAACCTGGTGATCCTCAGAGCCCAGCATGCTGCTCAGACCACTGCACCAAAGCACCTTTGTAAAAATCATTTAGTTTTAAGCTTTCCCCAAGCCATATTCCTAACCTTAACCATTCAGAATTAATACCTAAACTATTAACCTGTTAACCAGTTGTTTCTGTTTTAACCATGTAACCACGCAGAATTAACCATGTAACCACACAGAATAAATGCGTCAAAAATAGACTTTCATCCAAAAACAGGCACAAACACAGGCATACGCACACACACACTCTCCTTCTCTGTCACTGCTGTCTCTCTGCCTGTGTGTCTGAGCCCCCCAGAGAAGGAGCCAGCGTGCCCAATCCAGGCCCTCGAACTAGGTCAGCCTCCAGAACAGTGTACACTCTCCTCTCTCCATCCCTCTATCCTCTCCTCTCTCTATCACCCTATCCTCTCCTCTCTCTATCACCCTATCCTCTCCTCTCTCTATCCCTCTATCCTCTCCTCTCTCTATCCCTCTATCCTCTCCTCTCTCTATCCCTCTATCCTCTCCTCTCTCCATCCCTCTATCCTCTCCTCTCTCTATCCCTCTATCCTCTCCTCTCTCTATCCCTCTATCCTCTCCTATCTCTATCCCTCTATCCTCTCCTCTCTCTATCCCTCTATCCTCTCCTCTCTCTATCCCTCTCTTCTTGTCTCTTTACCTCTCTTCTCTATCTCTACATTTCTCCTCTCCACTCCTGTTCTCTCCTCCTCCATTCACCCTCTATCTCTCCCTCTATCCTCTCCACTCCTGTTCTCTCCTCCATCATTCACCCTCTCAATTCAATTCAATTCAATTCAATTCAAGGGGCTTTATTGGCATGGGAAACATGTGTTAACATTGCCAAAGCAAGTGAGGTAGATATTATACAAAAGTGAAATAAACAATACAAATTAACAGTAAACATTACACATACAGAAGTTTCAAAAACAATAAAGACATTACAAATGTTATATTATATATATACAGTGTTGTAACAATGTACAAATGGTTAAAGCACACAAGTTAAAATAAATAAGCATAAATATGGGTTGTATTTACAATGGTGTTTGTTCTTCACTGGTTGCCCTTTTCTTGTGGCAACAGGTCACAAATCTTGCTGCTGTGATGGCACACTGTGGAATTTCTCCCAGTAGATATGGGAGTTTATCAAAATTGGATTTGTTTTCAAATTCTTTGTGGATCTGTGTAATCTGAGGGAAATATGTCTCTCTAATATGGTCATACATTGGGCAGGAGGTTAGGAAGTGCAGCTCAGTTTCCACCTCATTTTGTGGGCAATGTGTCCTCTCTCTTCTCCTCTATCTATCCTCAGTCCATCCATCTCTTCTATTTTCTCTTCTCTGCTCTCTTCTATCCCTCTCTCCATCTCCTCCATATCCCCCTTTCCTCTCCATCAGTCTCTCCCTCTTAAAAACAGTCCACAGACACACTACTGTTGACCAGACTACGATGAATAGTTGTGGGGCCCTACAGCACTTCAAAACTCTACATAAGACTCAGACATGACTCAAGTCAAACCCCAGCTGACAGTCAGACAGGTCAGAAACACTATGTGTAGTTATTATAGTGGACAGACAGAAGCAGGTCACCACAAACCTTCCCCCAAAGCATAGAAAGGACAAATTACAGGATCACAGACCCTCCATAAATGCTCCTTGGCCCCTGAGTCCTGGGCGCTGACACACTGATTCACACTGTCCTCTCTGTTAGCCCAGCGTGTCGCACGGCAAACTGTGCTTTACTTTAACAGAGAGAGAGAAGCAGCATCTCAGTGAGTACAATAACACAATGTACTATAACACCATGTACTATAACACCATGTACTATAACACAATGTACTATAACACAATGTACTATAACACAATGTACTATAACACCATGTACTATAACACCATGTACTGTAACACAATGTACTATAACACAATGTACTATAACACAATGTACTATAACACAATATACTATAACACCATGTACTATAACACCATGTACTATAACACAATGTACTATAACACAATGTACTATAACACCATGTACTATAACACAATGTACTATAACACAATGTACTATAACACAATGTACTATAACACAATGTACTATAACACCATGTACTATAACACCATGTACTATAACACCATGTACTGTAACACAATGTACTATAACACAATGTACTATAACACCATGTACTATAACACCATGTACTATAACACAATGTACTATAACACAATGTACTATAACACAATGTACTATAACACAATGTACTATAACACAATGTACTATAACACTATGTACTATAACACAATGTACTATAACACTATGTACTATAACACAATGTACTATAACACCATGTACTGTAACACAATGTACTATAACACAATGTACTATAACACAATGTACTATAACACAATGTACTATAACACCATGTACTATAACACCATGTACTATAACACAATGTACTATAACACAATGTACTATAACACAATGTACTACAACACAATGTACTATAACACAATGTACTATAACACAATGTACTATAACACAATGTACTATAACACAATGTACTATAACACTATGTACTATAACACCATGTACTATAACACAATGTACTATAACACTATGTACTATAACACAATGTACTATAACACAATGTACTATAACACCATGTACTATAACACCATGTACTATAACACAATGTACTATAACACAATGTACTATAACACAATGTACTATAACACTATGTACTATAACACCATGTACTATAACACCATGTACTAGAACACTATGTACTATAACACAATGTACTATAACACAATGTACTATAACACCATGTACTATAACACCATGTACTATAACACCATGTACTATAACAATATGTACTATAACACAATGTACTATAACACAATGTACTACAACACAATGTACTACAACACAATGTACTATAACACAATGTACTATAACACAATGTACTATAACACTATGTACTATAACACCATGTACTATAACACAATGTACTATAACACTATGTACTATAACACAATGTACTATAACACAATGTACTATAACACCATGTACTATAACACAATGTACTATAACACAATGTACTATAACACAATGTACTACAACACAATGTACTATAACACAATGTACTATAACACAATGTACTATAACACAATGTACTATAACACCATGTACTATAACACCATGTACTATAACACCATGTACTATAACACTATGTACTATAACACAATGTACTATAACACAATGTACTATAACACAATGTACTATAACACAATGTACTATAACACTATGTACTATAACACCATGTACTATAACACAATGTACTATAACACTATGTACTATAACACAATGTACTATAACACCATGTACTATAACACAATGTACTATAACACAATGTACTATAACACAATGTACTATAACACAATGTACTATAACACAATGTACTAATATCTAAAGTGTCTCCCAGTTTTATTAATTGAATCCACACGGTGCAAGATATTACTGTAGGGACATAGAGATACTGATATTACTGTAGGGACATAGAGATACTGATATTACTGATATTACTGTAGGGACATAGAGATACTGATATTACTGTAGGGACATAGAGATACTGATATTACTGTAGGGACATAGAGATACTGATATTACTGATATTACTGTAGGGACATAGAGATACTGATATTACTGATATTACTGTAGGGACATAGAGATACTGATATTACTGATATTACTGTAGTGACATAGAGATACTGATATTACTGTAGGGACATAGAGATACTGATATTACTGTAGGGACATAGAGATACTGATATTACTGATATTACTGTAGGGACATAGAGATACTGATATTACTGATATTACTGTAGAGACATAGAGATACTGATATTACTGTAGGGACATAGAGATACTGATATTACTGATATTACTGTAGGGACATAGAGATACTGATATTACTGATATTACTGTAGGGACATAGAGATACTGATATTACTGTAGGGACATAGAGATACTGATATTACTGATATTACTGTAGAGACATAGAGATACTGATATTACTGATATTACTGTAGGGACATAGAGATACTGATATTACTGATATTACTGTAGGGACATAGAGATACTGATATTACTGATATTACTGTAGGGACATAGAGATACTGATATTACTGATATTACTGTAGAGACATAGAGATACTGATATTACTGATATTACTGTAGGGACATAGAGATACTGATATTACTGTAGGGACATAGAGATACTGATATTACTGATATTACTGTAGGGACATAGAGATACTGATATTACTGTAGGGACATAGAGATACTGATATTACTGATATTACTGTAGAGACATAGAGATACTGATATTACTGTAGGGACATAGAGATACTGATATTACTGATATTACTGTAGGGACATAGAGATACTGATATTACTGTAGGGACATAGAGATACTGATATTACTGATATTACTGTAGGGACATAGAGATACTGATATTACTGTAGGGACATAGAGATACTGATATTACTGTAGGGACATAGAGATACTGATATTACTGATATTACTGTAGGGACATAGAGATACTGATATTACTGATATTACTGTAGGGACATAGAGATACTGATATTACTGATATTACTGTAGTGACATAGAGATACTGATATTACTGTAGGGACATAGAGATACTGATATTACTGTAGGGACATAGAGATACTGATATTACTGATATTACTGTAGGGACATAGAGATACTGATATTACTGATATTACTGTAGGGACATAGAGATACTGATATTACTGATATTACTGTAGGGACATAGAGATACTGATATTACTGATATTACTGTAGGGACATAGAGATACTGATATTACTGATATTACTGTAGGGACATAGAGATACTGATATTACTGATATTACTGTAGAGACATAGAGATACTGATATTACTGATATTACTGTAGGGACATAGAGATACTGATATTACTGATATTACTGTAGGGACATAGAGATACTGATATTACTGATATTACTGTAGAGACATAGAGATACTGATATTACTGATATTACTGTAGGGACATAGAGATACTGATATTACTGTAGGGACATAGAGATACTGATATTACTGATATTACTGTAGAGACATAGAGATACTGATATTACTGATATTACTGTAGGGACATAGAGATACTGATATTACTGATATTACTGTAGAGACATAGAGATACTGATATTACTGATATTACTGTAGGGACATAGAGATACTGATATTACTGATATTACTGTAGGGACATAGAGATACTGATATTACTGATATTACTGTAGGGACATAGAGATACTGATATTACTGTAGGGACATAGAGATACTGATATTACTGATATTACTGTAGGGACATAGAGATACTGATATTACTGATATTACTGTAGGGACATAGAGATACTGATATTACTGATATTACTGTAGGGACATAGAGATACTGATATTACTGTAGGGACATAGAGATACTGATATTACTGATATTACTGTAGGGACATAGAGATACTGATATTACTGATATTACTGTAGGGACATAGAGATACTGATATTACTGTAGAGACATAGAGATACTGATATTACTGATATTACTGTAGAGACATAGAGATACTGATATTACTGATATTACTGTAGGGACATAGAGATACTGATATTACTGTAGGGACATAGAGATACTGATATTACTGATATTACTGTAGGGACATAGAGATACTGATATTACTGTAGAGACATAGAGATACTGATATTACTGATATTACTGTAGGGACATAGAGATACTGATATTACTGATATTACTGTAGAGACATAGAGATACTGATATTACTGATATTACTGTAAGGACATAGAGATACTGATATTACTGTAGGGACATAGAGATTATGATATTACTGATATTACTGTAGGGACATAGAGATACTGATATTACTGATATTACTGTAGGGACATAGAGATACTGATATTACTGATATTACTGTAGGGACATAGAGATACTGATATTACTGATATTACTGATATTACTGTAGGGACATAGAGATACTGATATTACTGATATTACTGTAGAGACATAGAGATACTGATATTACTGATATTACTGTAGGGAAATAGAGATACTGATATTACTGATATTACTGATATTACTGTAGGGACATAGAGATACTGATATTACTGATATTACTGTAGGGACATAGAGATACTGATATTACTGTAGAGACATAGAGATACTGATATTACTGTAGAGACATAGAGATACTGATATTACTGTAGAGACATAGAGATACTGATATTACTGATATTACTGTAGGGACATAGAGATACTGATATTACTGTAGGGACATAGAGATACTGATATTACTGATATTACTGTAGGGACATAGAGATACTGATATTACTGTAGGGACATAGAGATACTGATATTACTGATATTACTGTAGGGACATAGAGATACTGATATTACTGATATTACTGTAGAGACATAGAGATACTGATATTACTGATATTACTGTAGGGACATAGAGATACTGATATTACTGTAGAGACATAGAGATACTGATATTACTGATATTACTGTAGGGACATAGAGATACTGATATTACTGTAGGGACATAGAGATACTGATATTACTGATATTACTGTAGGGACATAGAGATACTGATATTACTGTAGGGACATAGAGATACTGATATTACTGATATTACTGTAGAGACATAGAGATACTGATATTACTGTAGGGACATAGAGATACTGATATTACTGATATTACTGTAGGGACATAGAGATACTGATATTACTGTAGGGACATAGAGATACTGATATTACTGATATTACTGTAGGGACATAGAGATACTGATATTACTGTAGGGACATAGAGATACTGATATTACTGTAGGGACATAGAGATACTGATATTACTGATATTACTGTAGGGACATAGAGATACTGATATTACTGATATTACTGTAGGGACATAGAGATACTGATATTACTGATATTACTGTAGTGACATAGAGATACTGATATTACTGTAGGGACATAGAGATACTGATATTACTGTAGGGACATAGAGATACTGATATTACTGATATTACTGTAGGGACATAGAGATACTGATATTACTGATATTACTGTAGGGACATAGAGATACTGATATTACTGATATTACTGTAGGGACATAGAGATACTGATATTACTGATATTACTGTAGGGACATAGAGATACTGATATTACTGATATTACTGTAGGGACATAGAGATACTGATATTACTGATATTACTGTAGAGACATAGAGATACTGATATTACTGATATTACTGTAGGGACATAGAGATACTGATATTACTGATATTACTGTAGGGACATAGAGATACTGATATTACTGATATTACTGTAGAGACATAGAGATACTGATATTACTGATATTACTGTAGGGACATAGAGATACTGATATTACTGTAGGGACATAGAGATACTGATATTACTGATATTACTGTAGAGACATAGAGATACTGATATTACTGATATTACTGTAGGGACATAGAGATACTGATATTACTGTAGAGACATAGAGATACTGATATTACTGATATTACTGTAGGGACATAGAGATACTGATATTACTGATATTACTGTAGGGACATAGAGATACTGATATTACTGATATTACTGTAGGGACATAGAGATACTGATATTACTGTAGGGACATAGAGATACTGATATTACTGATATTACTGTAGGGACATAGAGATACTGATATTACTGTAGAGACATAGAGATACTGATATTACTGATATTACTGTAGAGACATAGAGATACTGATATTACTGATATTACTGTAGGGACATAGAGATACTGATATTACTGTAGGGACATAGAGATACTGATATTACTGATATTACTGTAGGGACATAGAGATACTGATATTACTGATATTACTGTAGGGACATAGAGATACTGATATTACTGTAGGGACATAGAGATACTGATATTACTGATATTACTGTAGGGACATAGAGATACTGATATTACTGATATTACTGTAGAGACATAGAGATACTGATATTACTGATATTACTGTAGGGACATAGAGATACTGATATTACTGTAGGGACATAGAGATTATGATATTACTGATATTACTGTAGGGACATAGAGATACTGATATTACTGATATTACTGTAGGGACATAGAGATACTGATATTACTGATATTACTGTAGGGACATAGAGATACTGATATTACTGATATTACTGATATTACTGTAGGGACATAGAGATACTGATATTACTGATATTACTGTAGAGACATAGAGATACTGATATTACTGATATTACTGTAGGGACATAGAGATACTGATATTACTGATATTACTGATATTACTGTAGGGACATAGAGATACTGATATTACTGATATTACTGTAGGGACATAGAGATACTGATATTACTGTAGAGACATAGAGATACTGATATTACTGTAGGGACATAGAGATACTGATATTACTGATATTACTGTAGGGACATAGAGATACTGATATTACTGATATTACTGTAGAGACATAGAGATACTGATATTACTGATATTACTGTAGGGACATAGAGATACTGATATTACTGATATTACTGTAGGGACATAGAGATACTGATATTACTGATATTACTGTAGGGACATAGAGATACTGATATTACTGTAGGGACATAGAGATACTGATATTACTGATATTACTGTAGGGACATAGAGATACTGATATTACTGATATTACTGTAGGGACATAGAGATACTGATATTACTGTAGGGACATAGAGATACTGATATTACTGATATTACTGTAGGGACATAGAGATACTGATATTACTGTAGAGACATAGAGATAATGATATTACTGATATTACTGTAGGGACATAGAGATACTGATATTACTGATATTACTGTAGGGACATAGAGATACTGATATTACTGATATTACTGTAGAGACATAGAGATAATGATATTACTGATATTACTGTAGAGACATAGAGATACTGATATTACTGATATTACTGATATTACTGATATTACTGTAGAGACATAGAGATACTGATATTACTGTAGGGACATAGAGATAATGATATTACTGATATTACTGTAGGGACATAGAGATACTGATATTACTGATATTACTGATATTACTGATATTACTGTAGGGACATAGAGATACTGATATTACTGTAGGGACATAGAGATACTGATATTACTGATATTACTGTAGGGACATAGAGATACTGATATTACTGATATTACTGTAGAGACATAGAGATACTGATATTACTGATATTACTGTAGAGACATAGAGATACTGATATTACTGATATTACTGTAGGGACATAGAGATACTGATATTACTGATATTACTGTAGAGACATAGAGATACTGATATTACTGATATTACTGTAGGGACATAGAGATACTGATATTACTGATATTACTGTAGGGACATAGAGATACTGATATTACTGATATTACTGTAGGGACATAGAGATACTGATATTACTGATATTACTGTAGAGACATAGAGATACTGATATTACTGTAGGGACATAGAGATACTGATATTACTGATATTACTGTAGGGACATAGAGATACTGATATTACTGATATTACTGTAGAGACATAGAGATACTGATATTACTGATATTACTGTAGGGACATAGAGATACTGATATTACTGATATTACTGTAGGGACATAGAGATACTGATATTACTGATATTACTGTAGGGACATAGAGATACTGATATTACTGATATTACTGTAGAGACATAGAGATACTGATATTACTGTAGGGACATAGAGATACTGATATTACTGATATTACTGTAGGGACATAGAGATACTGATATTACTGATATTACTGTAGGGACATAGAGATGCTGATATTACTGATATTACTGTAGGGACATAGAGATACTGATATTACTGATATTACTGTAGGGACATAGAGATACTGATATTACTGATATTACTGTAGGGACATAGAGATACTGATATTACTGTAGGGACATAGAGATACTGATATTACTGATATTACTGTAGGGACATAGAGATACTGATATTACTGATAATACTGTAGGGACATAGAGATACTGATAATACTGTAGGGACATAGAGATACTGATATTACTGTAGGGACATAGAGATACTGATATTACTGATATTACTGTAGGGACATAGAGATACTGATATTACTGATATTACTGTAGGGACATAGAGATACTGATATTACTGATATTACTGTAGGGACATAGAGATACTGATATTACTGATATTACTGTAGGGACATAGAGATACTGATATTACTGATATTACTGTAGGGACATAGAGATACTGATATTACTGATATTACTGTAGGGACATAGAGATACTGATATTACTGATAATACTGTAGGGACATAGAGATACTGATATTACTGATATTACTGTAGAGACATAGAGATACTGATATTA
>NC_092096.1:15131981-15139481 GCF_045679555.1 Salvelinus alpinus
ACACACACACACACACACACACACACACACACACACACACACACACACACACACACACACACACACACACACACACACACACACACACACACACACACACACACACACACACACACACACACACACACACACACACACACACTTATGTTCAGAGAGCCAGAGCTTGTCCATCTCTGTCTAAGTAAACCCACGTGCTTCTGAAAAACAGATCTCCCTCTTCTACTCAGGGTGAATAAGGGCCTTGTGATACAGGAGAGGAGAGGCCACAGGAGAGGCCACAGGAGAAGAGAGTCCACAGGAGAAGAGAGTCCACAGGAGAGGAGAGGCCACAGGAGAGGAGAGGCCACAGGAGAGGAGAGCCCACAGGAGAGGAGAGGCCACATGAGAGCCCACAGGAGAGGAGAGGCCACAGGAGAGGAGACCTCACATCTCTATAGTGGGCCTCTTTTCATTCTCTATCTCTCTCTACACTTTCTCTACCTCTCTAACTCTATCTATCTATCTCTCTCTCACTCTACATTCTCTCTCTCTTCAATACTAGCAGTATCACTAGAATAGGCTGTTCCTGACACAACATGAACAGTGTGCTTCTGTCAGCCAGGATCTCTGACTCGCTCATTTCAATTCCCTCTTCTCCCGCCACCTCTCTCTCTCTCTCTCTCTCTCTCTCTCTCTCTCTCTCTCTCTCTCTCTCTCTCTCTCTCTCTCTCTCTCTCTCTCTCTCTCTCTCTCTCTCTCTCTCTCTCTCTCTCTCTCTCTCTCTCTCTCTCTCTGTCTGTCTGTCTGTCTGTCTCTCTCTCTCTCTCTCTCTGTCTGTCTGTCTGTCTGTCTGTCTCTCTCTCTCTCTCTCTCTCTCTCTCTCTCTCTCTCTCTCTCTCTCTCTCTCTCTCTCTCTCTCTCTCTCTCTCTCTCTCTCTCTCTCTCTCTCTGGGAACACGATCACCACCCACGACCTTGGCACTGTGTATCTGTCATGACCTGGCTGGCTCTTCCCTGGCGACGTCCGTGCCTGTGTGTGTGTGTGTGTGTGTGTGTGTGTGTGTGTGTGTGTGTGTGTGTGTGTGTGTGTGTGTGTGTGTGTGTGTGTGTGTGTGTGTGTGTGTGTGTGTGTGTGTGTGTGTGTGTGTGTGTGCATTCGTGCGTGTGTGCGAATGTACATTTAGTGTGGTGCATGAAGCCCCAACTGGGCTTATTAACATGTTATAACAACCTTATTAACATGTTATAACAAGCTTATTCACATGTTATTGCAGTCATGTTATATTAGCACTATTGATGTTTTAATATTCCCATTCCTGTGTTATATATGTGGTCAAATATAATGGATTCCCATTCCTGTGTTATATATGTGGTCAAATATAATGGATTCCCATTCCTGTGTTATATATGTGGTCAAATATAATGGATTCCCATTCCTGTGTTATATATGTGGTCAAATATAATGGATTCCCATTCCTGTGTTATATATGTGGTCAAATATAATAGATGAGGGAATAACGTGTCATTAGAGATCCTACCTTATTCATCTGCACTCTCACAGAGGGGTACTGTAGCTCAGAACAGTCGCAGATAATACCAGATCACTGTCACAGAGGGGTACTATAGCCCAGAACAGTCACAGATCATACCAGATCACTGTCACAGAGGGGTACTATAGCACAGAACAGTCACAGATAATACCAGATCACTGTCACAGAGGGGTACTGTAGCCCAGAACAGTCACAGATAATACCAGATCACTGTCACAGAGGAGTACTGTAGCTCAGAACAGTCACAGATAATACCAGATCACTGTCACAGAGGGGTACTGTAGCTCAGAACAGTCACAGATAATACCAGATCACTGTCACAGAGGGGTACTATAGCACAGAACAGTCACAGATCATACCAGATCACTGTCACAGAGGGGTACTATGGCACAGAACAGTCACAGTTAATGTCAGATCTCAGGCTCAGCCATTACTTCTGCACCATTAACACTATGGTTGATTGGCGTGTGACATGGGTAGACTTAGTCATGGCTCTATCCCCTCTCGCGCTGGCTCAGCATGGGTCTAATTGGTCTCTCCCTTAACACTGATCACTGCACCCCCCCCCTCTCTCTCCTTCACTGCCTACTGTCAGCTGATCAGATCATCTGTTTAATCAGCGTGGTTTTAGTGATGAATGGTTTACCCCTCTCTCTCTGCCTCTCTGTCTCTGTCTCTGTCTGCCTCTCTCTGTCTCTGTCTCTGTCTGTCTCTCTCTCTCTCTCTCTCTCGTTAGGAGAGTAGGGACTGGTGAGGAGAGGAGAGGGACGGAAGGATAGTCTCTCTACAGAGTCTGTTCTCTCTGATAGTCTCTCTACAGAGTCTGTTCTCTCTGATAGTCTCTCTACAGAGTTCCCACGACTCCTAAACAGAGACGGATATTTCCGGAGAGGACTGTCCCTCCACTCCCCCGTCAAGTTAGCATGAAATCTGAGCAACTTAGTCCCTACTGCAGCAGTACCAACACAGAGATCCAGGGGTGACAGAGATGATGAAATGGTCCTCGGGACACCAAGAGGTCCCCCCCCCCCTAACACCTACACAGCTGATTCAAATGATGATGATTAGTTGGTGATTTGAATGAGCTGTGTAGCGCTAGGGACAAAACAAAACAAGATGTGAACCTCTTGTGGTCCTGAGGACCGAGTTTTGGGAAAACCTGCTCTATTGTGATATTTACTATCAGAACCAGTGTGTAGGAAAATGTTTAAGATATGACACTACTGTATATAGGCAGAAGGGTCCCATCTGAACACACTAAACAAAGAGTTTTCTCTCCCAGACAATGCTAGTCCACCCAGACAAGGGAACAGGAAGTGAGACATCCCACTACCTCATTCTTTCTGGTTCATATACAGCCAATTAACGAAGCAGACCAGACGCAGCTACTAATGCATTGGTGGCTATGGGAGAGCCACCCCTTAAAAGGAAAGATTCACCTTTTTTGAATGTTGTAGCGTTTTTTTGTGCATCTCTGAGAGATGTCCCTATCAATTCCCCAAGGTCATTTCCTGTGTTCATGTGTATCTGAGCTAGAGGCCGTTCAAACAGGCATAAATACAAGCCGGTATGACGAGTTTTGCATCATATGAAGACAAGTTATCCACCATCTTTGGTCCACCTGCTTCTGAAACGTAGAGATAGAGGTCTCATATTTATATCTTTGTCATTATAGCATCTGTGACAGCATGGGCAGAGCATATGAGTCTATCGCCATTTTAAAGTAGTCCATTAATTCTTCACGATTGGCTGATCCTTGCTGATGACCCCGGTTGGATATGACTCCAACAGTGTCACCACGAGGGATCAGCCAATGAAGTTGGAAGTCCCCAACCACTTGACTACTTTAAAATGGTGGAAGAGCTCAATGGGGCTGCCCATGCTAATACAGCCTAGAGGCCTTTATCATTCTCTATGTTCTGGAACGTCAACATGAAGGGTCACAGCCATGTCAAACAGCAGGTGCAATAGAGTTGGACATTGGCTATTTGGATTTGTACATTTTAAAAAAAATATATATTTCAGACGCAGTACGGAAAAGTGATCTAATTTACACATTTACAATTTCTTATTTTCTTTGGCAGTGTTTGGGAGAAGTTAGGAAACATCGTCTGTAACTTGCTCTAGCTCTGCCTGCTGCATAAGGCTGTAATTGCCACAAAGTTCAAAGATTTTTTACAGCTAATTTTATTTCCAGCGCTTCAATCTGTGAAGTTTGTGAAATTATAATGGAATAATTGTTTCCAATTATATGTTGGTTATTTGCCATGCAATGTGCCACTATATACTATGGGATTACTGTGAATTCTCAGTAGCCTGATGGAGATGACATTTAAGTCCCAATCGGCACCCTATTACATATATAGTGCACTACAATGGGCCCTGCTCACAACAAGTGCACAATAAAGGGAATAGGGGGTCATTTGGAAGACAGCCTTTAGTGTGTTTGAAATGGTCCCTGATGTTGTGGAGGGGGTTGTTAACACATCAGTAACATAGTGAGGGTTTGAAGGGGTTATAACCCTTCAAACCCTCACTATGTTACTGATGTGTTAACAACCCCCTATAACCCGTCAAACCCTCACTATGATACTAACCCTAACCCTAACCCTCCTATAAAGGAGGTTGACAGTAAAACTAACCCTAACCTTAACCCTAATCCTAACCCTAACCCTAATCTTAACCCTAACCTTAACCCTAAAACTAAACCTAACCCTAATCTTAACCCTAACTAAAACTAACCCTAACCCTAACTCTAAACCTTAATTGTAACCATTATCCTAAACTTAACCCCTAAGCCTAACATTTTTGAGGGCTTCTGGTCCCACAAGGATAGTAAAACCAAATCACACACACACAGACAGACAGACAGACAGACAGACAGACAGACAGACAGACAGACAGACAGACAGACAGACAGACAGACAGACAGACAGACAGACAGACAGACAGACAGACAGACGGACAGACAGACAGACAGACAGACAGACAGACAGACAGACAGACGGACAGACAGACAGACAGACAGACAGACAGACAGACAGACAGACAGACAGACAGACAGACAGACAGACAGACAGACAGACAGACAGACAGACAGACAGACAGACAGAGCAGACAGACAGACAGAGCAGATGGGTAACATGACTTCAACAATACGGCTGTACTGTATTGTAATATCTATATTTACATTCTCCCACTGCAGTATGGCCTGACACTAAGACCTATGGGCCCTGGTCAAATGTAGTGCAAATGTAGGGATTAGTGTCCTATTTGGGATGCATCCTAATACACTGGAAACGTGCCATCACAATGTTTCACTACTACTATACAGCCATGCGTTGGCACTCCAACCTATCTGTCTGACAGCCTCTGGGAGAGTGTACTGTCCTCCTCTACCTCCCACAGTCACATAGAGGAAGAGTCTCTCGCTGTCCTCCTCTACCTCCCACAGTCACATAGAGGAAGAGTCTCTCGCTGTCCTCCTCTACCTCCCACAGTCACATAGAGGAAGAGTCTCTCGCTGTCCTCCTCTACCTCCCACAGTCACATAGAGGAAGAGTCTCTCGCTGTCCTCCTCTACCTCCCACAGTCACATAGAGGAAGAGTCTCTCGCTGTCCTCCTCTACCTCCCACAGTCACATAGAGGAAGAGGCTCTCGCTGTCCTCCTCTACCCCCCACAGTCACATAGAGGAAGAGTCTCTCGCTGTCCTCCTCTACCTCCCACAGTCACATAGAGGAAGAGTCTCTCGCTGTCCTCCTCTACCTCCCACAGTCACATAGAGGAAGAGTCTCTCGCTGTCCTCCTCTACCTCCCACAGTCACATAGAGGAAGAGGCTCTCGCTGTCCTCCTCTACCTCCCACAGTCACATAGAGGAAGAGTCTCTCGCTGTCCTCCTCTACCTCCCACAGTCACATAGAGGAAGAGTCTCTCGCTGTCCTCCTCTACCTCCCACAGTCACATAGAGGAAGAGTCTCTCGCTGTCCTCCTCTACCTCCCACAGTCACATAGAGGAAGAGTCTCTCGCTGTCCTCCTCTACCTCCCACAGTCACATAGAGGAAGAGTCTCTCGCTGTCCTCCTCAACCTCCCACAGTCACATAGAGGAAGAGTCTCTCGCTGTCCTCCTCTACCTCCCACAGTCACATAGAGGAAGAGTCTCTCGCTGTCCTCCTCTACCTCCCACAGTCACATAAAGGAAGAGGAAGAGTCTCTCGCTGTCCTCCTCAACCTCCCACAGTCACATAGAGGAAGAGGAAGAGTCTCTCGCTGTCCTCCTCAACCTCCCACAGTCACATAGAGGAAGAGGAAGAGTCTCTCGCTGTCCTCCTCAACCTCCCACAGTCACATAGAGGAAGAGGAAGAGTCTCTCGCTGTCCTCCTCAACCTCCCACAGTCACATAGAGGAAGAGGAAGAGTCTCTCGCTGTCCTCCTCAACCTCCCACAGTCACATAGAGGAAGAGGAAGAGTCTCTCGCTGTCCTCCTCAACCTCCCACAGTCACATAGAGGAAGAGGAAGAGTCTCTCGCTGTCCTCAAGTAGTGGCCAATTATGCCTTGTCATTCTGCGCGGTGTAGCAGGCAGAGAGCACCAGCCAGACCACTGCAATTAACAGAGACTAAGGAGCTGTAGCTGTGTGGTGAAGTACCGTGGCAACGCAGACACTGTTATTACACTGATAGTCATCATGGTACCGTGAAACAACAGCTGCTGCTCCCTACAGGACAGGGAGGAGCCTGGGAAGGGCACTAGGGGTCAGGAAAGGGTTAACATAGGGCACAGGTTAGGAACTGGACCAACTCTGTTCCCCCGACCATGTGATCTGGCAAGGAAAAACTCCTGCCTGGTTTTGACATGTGGTCAGGTGGTCAGTGGAAACTGTTTGGCCGGAGAGCGAGGTGCTGGGAGTGTTTCTATGTCTCTGAGATGACAGGCGCCTTCCACGCCGTCTGTCAATGCCTCATGTTCCACACACACACACACACACACACACACACACACACACACACACACACACACACACACACACACACACACACACACACACACACACACACACACACACACACACACACACACACACACACACACACACACACACACTGACTCAGACACACAAACCCCCCCCCCCCCCCCCACTCCTGTTCGTCAGCCCGGCTCAATCCCCTGGATCCCTCCCACACAGATGGAGCAGAATGTCACGACAACCAAAAGATTACCGTCACCCGAGAGACAAGCGATGGCGCCGAGATGCACCAAGACGACAATCGATGGCCGGGTTTTAGTGCTTTTGGCTGTCCCCATAGGAGAGCATTTTGGAGAAAGAGGGTTCTACATGGAAGAAGGTTCTTCATGGAACCAAAAGGGTTCTACCTGGAACCAAAAAGGGTTCTACCTGGAACCAAAAAGGGTTATCCTAGGGGACAGCCTTGAAAGACAACTCTACTGGTGAAGCACTTTAGAGCTCTGACCATTTCATGTTTAATCATTGGGTACAGGAATCATGTCTCTGTCTCTGTCTGTCTCTCTGCCTTTCTCTCTCTGTTTCTATGTCTGTCTCTCTGCCTTTCTCTCTCTGTTTCTCTGTCTGTCTCTCTGCCTTTCTCTCTATGTTTCTCTGTCTGTCTCTCTGCCTTTCTCTCTCTGTTTCTCTGTCTGTCTCTCTGCCTTTCTCTCTCTGTTTCTATGTCTGTCTCTCTGCCTTTCTCTCTCTGTTTCTATGTCTGTCTCTCTGTTTCTATGTCTGTCTCTCTGCCTTTCGCTCTCTGTTTCTCTGTCTGTCTCTCTGCCTTTCTCTCTCTGTTTCTCTGTCTGTCTCTCTGCCTTTCTCTCTCTGTTTCTATGTCTGTCTCTCTGCCTTTCTCTCTCTGTTTCTCTGTCTGTCTCTCTGCCTTTCTCTCTCTGTTTCTATGTCTGTCTCTCTGCCTTTCTCTCTCTGTTTCTCTGTCTGTCTCTCTGCCTTTCTCTC
>NC_092096.1:15149481-15156981 GCF_045679555.1 Salvelinus alpinus
TTTACAATTCCAACTCAATTCCAATTCAAAAGGTCGAAAGAGTGTAATTTCAATTCAATAACTTTAAGTGTAATTCAATAACTTTAACATTTAAAAAATTCAAGTAATTCAAGTAATTCAAGTAATTCAAGTAATTCAATGTAAATTCTCCACTACATGAGTGAATTCAATCATTTTTAATTGGAATTGACCCCTATCCTTTTCTAAACATGATTGGGTTATTCTGGTGTGTATTATAGTGTGGTATATATGAGGGGTTATTCTGGTGTGTATTATAGTGTGGTATATATGAGGGGTTATTCTGGTGTGTATTATAGTGTGGTATATATGAGGGGTTATTCTGGTGTGTATTATAGTGTGGTATATATGAGGGGTTATTCTGGTGTGTATTATAGTGTGGTATATATGAGGGGTTATTCTGGTGTGTATTATAGTGTGGTATATATGAGGGGTTATTCTGGTGTGTATTATAGTGTGGTATATATGAGGGGTTATTCTGGTGTGTATTATAGTGTGGTATATATGAGGGGTTATTCTGGTGTGTATTATAGTGTGGTATATATGAGGGTTTATTCTGGTGTGTATTATAGTGTGAGGTCATTATATATGAGGGGTTATTCTGGTGTGTATTATAGTGTGGGGTCATTATATATGAGGGGTTATTCTGGTGTGTATTATAGTGTGGGGTCATTATATATGAGGAGTTATTCTGGTGTGTTTGTGGGTGTCAGTGTGAGGAAGGTCATCACTGTAGCTCAGCCCTTTGCCCCAGAGAGAGAGAGAGAGTGTGGGGGGGGGGGGGGGGATGAAGGAAGAGAGAGGGGTGGATATGGAGGGAGATAGAGAGATAGGAATGGAGAGAGAGAGAGGGGGAGGGAAAGAGAGAGATGAAGGAAGAAAGAGAGAGAGAGAGAGAGGGGGGGAGGGAAAGAGAGAGATGGGAATGGAGAGAGAGGTTTCAATCACGCTACAGACGCCATGACAGAAGGCCTACATCACAGTGATCTGAGGATATTACTGAACAGCAAATTGAATTTGACTTAATTTCCTCCTCCTCAGCTAGCCAGCAGAAAAATTAGAGATTGGGAGAGAGAGAGAAAGAGAGAGAGAGGGACAGAGAGAGGTAAAAAGGGAGAGAGAGAGAGAGCAAGAGAAAGAGAGAGAGAAAGAGAGAGAGAGAGAGAGAGAGAGAGAGAGAGAGAGAGAGAGAGAGAGAGAGAGAGAGAGAGAGAGAGCGGGAGAGATGGCAAGCAAAGAGGGGTAGAAGCACAGGAGAGAGGGAGTGGAGAAGAGGGGAGAGGGAGTGGAGAAGAGGGGAGAGGGAGTGGAGAAGAGGGGAGAGGGAGTGGAGAAGAGGGGAGAGAAGGTGAGAAATCTCTCTGGAAGTCAGCCCTTTCTCTCAGCAGATCAGGCAGCATCACACCAATCAATCAGACAGACGTGTTCTCCAGATGAATCTCCCCCCCATCTCTCCTTCCTCTCTGTTTCAGTGGATCGTGCCTAAGATACAGACATCTGTCCCCTCTAGACCCAACAGTCACTAAACCAACAGACATCTGTCCCCTCTAGACCCAACAGTCACTAAACCAACAGACATCTGTCCCCTCTAGACCCAACAGTCACTAAACCAACAGACATCTGTCCCCTCTAGACCCAACAGTCACTAAACCAACAGACATCTGTCCCCTCTAGACCCAACAGTCATTAAACCAACAGACATCTGTCCCCTCTAGACCCAACAGTCATTAAACCAACAGACATCTGTCCCCTCTAGACCCAACAGTCACTAAACCAACAGACATCTGTCCCCTCTAGACCCAACAGTCACTAAACCAACAGATATCTGTCCCCTCTAGACCCAACAGTCATTAAACCAACAGACATCTGTCCCCTCTAGAACCAACAGTTACTAAACCAACAGACATCTGTCCCCTCTAGACCCAACAGTCACTAAACCAACAGACATCTGTCCCCTCTAGACCCAACAGTCACTAAACCAACAGACATCTGTCCCCTCTAGACCCAACAGTCATTAAACCAACAGATATCTGTCCCCTCTAGACCCAACAGTCATTAAACCAACAGACAGCTGTCCACTCTAGACCCAACAGTCACTAAACCAACAGATATCTGTCCCCTCTAGACCCAACAGTCATTAAACCAACAGACATCTGTCCCCTCTAGACCCAACAGTCACTAAACCAACAGACATCTGTCTCCTCTAGACCCAACAGTCTCTAAACCAACAGACATCTGTCCCCTCTAGACCCAACAGTCACTAAACCAACAGACATCTGTCCCCTCTAGACCCAACAGTCACTAAGCCAACAGACATCTGTCCCCTCTAGACCCAACAGTCACTAAACCAACAGACATCTGTCCCCTCTAGACCCAACAGTCTCTAAACCAACAGACATCTGTCCCCTCTAGACCCAACAGTTATTAAACCAACAGACATCTGTTCACTCTAGACCCAACAGTCTCTAAACCAACAGATATCTGTCCCCTCTAGACCCAACAGTCTCTAAACCAACAGACATCTGTCCCCTCTAGACCCAACAGTCTCTAAACCAACAGACATCTGTCCCCTCTAGACCCAACAGTCACTAAACCAACAGACATCTGTCCCCTCTAGACCCAACAGTTATTAAACCAACAGACATCTGTCCACTCTAGACCCAACAGTCTCTAAACCAACAGACATCTGTCCCCTCTAGACCCAACAGTCACTAAACCAACAGACATCTGTCCCCTCTAGACCCAACAGTCTCTAAACCAACAGACATCTGTCCCCTCTAGACCCAACAGTCATTAAACCAACAGACATCTGTCCCCTCTAGACCCAACAGTTACTAAACCAACAGACATCTGTCCACTCTAGACCCAACAGTCTCTAAACCAACAGACATCTGTCCCCTCTAGACCCAACAGTCTCTAAACCAACAGACATCTGTCCCCTCTAGACCCAACAGTCACTAAACCAACAGACATCTGTCCACTCTAGACCCAACAGTCACTAAACCAACAGACATCTGTCCCCTCTAGACCCAACAGTCACTAAACCAAGAGATGGGCTCTTTTCTTCTGTATAGACCACCTGACTTCATATTAACACACGCAGATGGCCATTCATCCATCCATTCATCCATCCATCCATCCATCCATCCATCCATCCATCCATCCATCCATCCATCCTACTTTGGACCAGGGTCCAGACAGCTCCCTTGAAAAACAACTCAATACCCCTTTAACACAACACACACACACACAACACAGAACACAACACACAACACACAACACACAACACACAACACACAACACACAACACACAACACACAACACACAACACACAACACACACTACTGCGGCAGGTAGCCTAGTAGTTAAGAGCGTTGGGCGAGTAACTGAAAGGTCGCTGGTTTGAATCCCCAAATCTGCCGTTCTGCCCTTGAGCAAGGCAACTACAACTGCTCCCCGCACCTCTCTGATTCAGAGGGTTAAATGAGGAAGACACATTTTGGTTGAAGGCATTCAGTTGTATCCCCATTCCCTTTCTCCAACTCCCCAACCGTAACACAGCCAATGTGCCCCGGGCAGAAAAGATGGCCGCCAGCGCGTCCCAGGACCATTACAGGCTGCGTGTAGCTAAGGAAGAGCATTACATATCAATGGCTCTCCTTTGAACGAATGACATTTTAATTAGCCATGTCCACTTGGATGATGGGTTATAGTGGAGGGACTTGTGTCGCTGGAGAGATAAAGAGAGCTACTCTTTATAAATCAGCCTCTCCGCTGTCTCTCTAGTTCCATTTGTCTCTCTCTCTCTCTCCCTCTCCCTCTCTCTTTCTCTCTCTGTCTCTGTCTCTCTCTCCCTCTCCCTCTCCCTCTCTCTTTCTCTCTCTGTCTCTGTATCGCACCCTCACAATCTCTCTCTCCCTCTCCCTCTCTCTCTCTCTGTATCGCTCCCTCTCCCTCTCTCTCTCCCTTTCTCTTTCTCTCTCTCTCTCTCTGTATCGCTCCCTCTCCCTCTCTCTCTCCCTCTCTCTTTCATTCTCTGTCTCTGTATCGCTCCCTCACAATCTCTCTCTCCCTCTCCCTCTCTCTTTCTCTCTCTCTCTCTGTATCGCTCCCTCTCCCTCTCTCTCCCTCTCCCTCTCTCTTTCATTCTCTGTCTCTGTATCGCTCCCTCACAATCTCTCTCTCTCTCTCCCTCTCTCTTTCTCTCTGTATCGCTCCCTCTCCATCTCTCTCTCCCTCTCTCTCTCCCTCTCTCTCTCTCTCTGTATCGCTCCTTCACTATCTCTCTTTTGCTCTCCCTCTCTTTCTCCCTTCCCCGATCTCCCTCTCTCTCTGTGAGCTCAAAAAATCAAAATATCAAATCTGGATGTGAGAAAAGGAGAATACACAGATCAGCAAGTCTTTTCACTGCCCTGCTGACCATGCTACACTCCCACCCTGCTGACCATGCTACACTCCCACCCTGCTGACCATGCTACACTCCCACCCTGCTGACCATGCCACACTCCCACCCTGCTGACCATGCTACACTCCCACCCTGCTGACCATGCTACACTCCCACCCTGCTGACCATGCTACACTCCCACCCTGCTGACCATGCTACACTCCTACCCTGCTGACCATGCTACACTCCCACCCTGCTGACCATGCTACACTCCCACCCTGCTGACCATGCTACACTCCCACCCTACTGACCATGCTACACTCCCACCCTGCTGACCATGCTACACTCCCACCCTGCTGACCATGCTACACTCCCACCCTGCTGACCATGCTACACTCCCACCCTGCTGACCATGCTACACTCCCACCCTGCTGACCATGCCACATTCCCACCCTGCTGACCATGCTACACTCCCACCCTGCTGACCATGCTACACTCCCACCCTGCTGACCATGCTACACTCCCACCCTGCTGACCATGCTACACTCCCACCCTGCTGACCATGCCACACTCCCACCCTGCTGACCATGCTACACTCCCACCCTTCTGACCATGCCACACTCCCACCCTTCTGACCATGCCACACTCCCACCCTGTTCACGAGTCACACACACACACACACACACACACACACACACACACACACACACACACACACACACACACACACACACACACACACACACACACACACACACACACACACACACACACACAAACACGCACACACACACACGTACACACGTACACACATACACACAGCCTGCTCACCAGAGTGCAGATGTGATCCTATGTAAGCCTAATGCATCAATAACCTAGTCAGGGCCAATCATAACACTGGAGTGATCCAGCATTATTCAGAACTGTGATAAGCTATGCTGCAGGTTAAGGCCATTCAGTTAGCTGTAGCATTGTGCTATACTAATGCTGCAGGCTGAACCATTAGCATTAGCAACAGCATTGTGCTATACTAATGCTGCAGGCTGAACCATTAGCATTAGCAACAGCATTGTGCTACGCTAATGCTGTAGGCTGAACCATTAGCATTAGCAACAGCATTATGCTATGCTAAAGCTGCAGGCTGAGCCATTAGAGTTTGCCTTGGCACTGTGCTCACTGTAAAAAGTGGGACGGCACTGTTGTTGAATTAAATCTTCTAAATTGCTTCTCAACACCTCGTGCGTATTCACATTGCACAGCAGTGGGTTCAACGTAGCGGCAGCAGCCTATCAGAAGAGTTGGAGGCTTGTTGATTTTAATTGGCCACCCATGAGAGAGAATGGGATTCCAGGTCATGTGTTCTGTTTAAATATATATATATTGATTATATGTTGACTTCCATCACTAAATCTTAAATGATATCTGCGTCGGTACTATGATACCAATGAGCCTGGGAAGGTTTCCATTGATGAAATGGTCTCCATTCGGTTACAATACTGTAGCAGGTTAATACTGTACTGTAGCAATACTGTAGCAGGTTAATACTGTACTGTAGCAATACTGTAGCAGGTTAATACTGTACTGTAGCAATACTGTAGCAGGTTCATGTGGAAGTCTCACCTAAAGAACGGGTTTGAAGTCATTATTTCATGTTATGGAACTAAGATAATATCTTGGTTAACAGGAAATATATGTACTTATTTGTCACCCAATAGAATAAATGTGAAAAAGTTAAAAATCAACATTAATAAAATGGGTTGTATATACAGTACCAGTCAAAAGTTTGGAAACATCTACTTATTCAAGGGTTTTTCTTTATTTTGACTATTTTCTACATTGTATAATAATAGTGAAGACATCAAAACTATGCATTAACAGATATGGAATCATGTAGTAACCAAAAAAGTGTTAAACAAATCCAAATATATTTCAGATTTGAGATTTTTCAAAGTAGACACCCTTTTTCCTGAATGACAGCTTTGCACACTCTTGGCATTCTCTCAACCAGATTCACATGGAATGCTTTTCCAACAGTCTTGAAGGAGATCCCACATATGCTGAGCACTTGTTGGCTGCTTTTCCTTCACTCTGCAGTCCAACTCATCCCAAACCATCTCAATGTGGTTGAGGTTCAGTGATTGTGGAGGCCAGCACTCCATCACTCTCCTTCTTGATCAAATAGCCCTTACACAGCCTGGAGGTGTGTCTCAACTAGGTGTTTCCAAATTTTTGACTGGTACTGTATATTAGTTTGCATTTACACTTATTATTAGGTTTAATCAAACGGGAATACGTTGTGTGGAAAGAAATAGATTGCAAAAATAACAGTTGAATCATATATTACTTTCAACAAATGTAGTTAATTAAAAATATATATATATTTAAAAAATGGTTAATCCAAAAAGTGATTTTTTTTTACAGTGTATGTTACCGCTAGCCTGAGCACATAGAGTTAGCCTTAGCATTGTGCTAGCCTGAGCACATAGAGTTAGCCTTAGCATTGTGCTAGCCTGAGCACATAGAGTTAGCCTTAGCATTGTGCTAGCCTGAGCACATAGAGTTAGCCTTAGCATTGTGCTAGCCTGAGATCAACAAAAATGTTGAGCAAGTGGGAAAACTACTACAGGGAAGTTAAATTAACAATGATATATTATATATGACCAACTGACAAGCTACAGGAGGGTTAAATACACTATGATATATTATATATGACCAACTGACAAGCTACAGGAGGGTTAAATACACTATGATATATTATATATGACCAAGTTGCTCAAGTACAGGATTTAGATTATGAACAAAGTAAATACTTTTTCTGATCCAATCAACACACAGATATCTACCAGCCACATGTAACTCACAGATATCATCCAGCCACATGTAACTCACAGATATCATCCAGCCACATGTAACTCACAGATATCTTCAAGCCACATGTAACTCACAGATATCTACCAGCCACATGTAACTCACAGATATCATCCAGCCACATGTAACACACAGATATCATCCAGCCACATGTAACACACGGATATCATCCAGCCACATGTAACTCACAGATATCATCCAGCCACATGTAACACACGGATATCATCCAG